>NW_021703784.1:15460100-15568329 GCF_005190385.1 Monodon monoceros | reverse complement strand
ACACACACACACACACACACACACACACACACACACACACACACACACACACACGTCAGGAAAGGGCGTGGGCTTCCAGCACACCAGTTTCCGATGTGCAAGGGAGTCCAGACTGGGATGGGAGAAGAGCCTGGGGAGGGGGCTGGCACCAGCCACCTCGGCCCCTCGGGAGGCACGGGCATATGGCCAGCCAGACCTGGCAGCCTGAGCACACTAATCGCGCTGTCAGCCAGGCCGGGCAACGGATTAGAAAATGTCACGTTTCAAAGGAAATTATTTCCATTTTCTCCCCAGGAAAGTAAAAGGCAGAAAGAAAAGCAAACTCCCAGGGTCGTGTAGTGGGAGACAGGCCAACATATAGGCCTTAGACATGCACATCCCATCCCTTACCCCCGCTCCCAGCCCCTCCAAGGATGCCCAGAAGTGACAGCCTCACTGAGTTTACCTCGGCCAAGGACAAATGGATTTCACAGTTTATCAAGGGAGGAAGGGGAGTGTCATGGACGCATCAACCATGACCCACCTTTGGTCCCTGCTTTCCTGGCCTGGTCTCAGCCACAGCTCCACGCTGGAGCCTCCTTGCTCGGCTGGCTCCCTGGGCCCTGCCTCCTGGGATCAGCAATTCCGAGACAGACGTCGCCCTTGACCTTCCGTGCAGGTGCCAGAACCTCTGCCCCTGTGTGGCCCTGAGACCCTGCCTCTTGTCTGGGGCTCCCCACTCTGCAGGCGAGACAGAAAACTCCAGACACAGAGAATGAAATCATACATTCTCCCTCTCTAGATTTCTCTATTATGTTTTTGCTTCTCTACCTCCCCCAGTCTCAGCTGAGACAATAATAAACATTTCTCATTCTCACTGCCACTGAAAATTATGGAGGTCTTAATTACAAAAGTAATGTCACAGTACTAGCAATTAATTAATTCTAATCTGGCCTGGAAGACAGGAGGTCGGGCATACCATCGCCTCACAGCCTAGGGAGTTGAGGACCACCCTGACGGGTATTGTGATTGAAATATATTTATACGGAGTTATTAGATACTATCTGTTATACGGAGTTATTAGATACTAATAGATACAATCCATTACCATAAACTTAAGCTTCCACGTTCTTTCATATTAAATGAATTTTCATGTCACACTTCCCAGTAAGTACTGCCTCAAGTCAACCCTTATTTATCTAACAATGCCATGCAAATATTTTATTATATTTCAATGAAATGTGTCGAAAACTATTACCTTGTGCTGCCTTTGGGGTGGGGAGGGAGCAGTGCTGAGTGGGAGGTGGGGAGACTTATCTCTGTGTCTGCTCAGTGAAAAGCAGCCCCCTCCCACCCATTCCTCTGCCCGCACTCCAGCACTCCTGCTTCAGGGTGGTAGATCTGCAAAGAAAGTGTTTCCCAGCCCCAGACAAACTGAGGACCTGCAGGGCAAATGCAAGCCCTTCAAGAAGAAAAGCAGAAACCCGTCCTCAATTCTAAGAGCCCTCTGCCCCACCCCTCTGGCTGTGGACCAAGACCAAGGATAACCTCATGGACAGATGACCTGTGCAGTCACACAGAGGCCCACCCTCAGAGGGCCTCGCGCTTTGCTTAGTGGTCTGCCATCCCTGTTCTACAATCCTTAATCATTTTTGAACATAGGGCCCCTCATTTTCATTTTTCACAGAAGGATCCCACAAATGATATAGCTGGTCCTGTCCAGGATGCATTTCAATTCCACTTCTCGACATGTTGCACCCTCTGGGGTGTTTCCTTGCAATCTAGCAGCCAAATCTTTGTGGTCAGAAGAGGCCCTTCTGGTCTTGCCTTTCCACCCTTCCTGACACAAATCCTCTCCCGGAGAGCTCTCCATGGTGCTGATGAGGGCCCAGAGGTTTGTGCCTAAGGCCATGCGTCCAGCAAGTAGAGAATCCTGACTGGATCCCAAATCCTGGACCCCAGAGTTGGGATGACTCCCTGACATTGCATGGCTGGTGACACAGTCACGAGGCCATCCTGGGTGTGGGGACAGTTGGACCAGGTGAGAGCCCTAACAGCATCTAGCTCCAGCCCTGTTCAGTGTCTCCTAGGATCCAGCACCTGCCCCACATCCATCTGTGGCTACTCCATTGTGGCTGAGTTAGAGGTGAGTCTGTCCCCACTGTCCCCCGTCCCTTGTCCCTGCTGTTAAGGTCTAACAAGTCTTAGAAGGACCAGCCTCTTGGTGACCAAAGCTCCCAAATGGCCATTGGGTTCTCTTAGCTTTATGGCCCATTCAGCCAAGAAACACATTTCCAGGGACTGGTAGACATCTACAAAGCAATCTTACACACACATCCTCTTCCATTCTCTGGTCTTCAGTTTTACGATCTGCAAAATGGAGAATAACATCTGCCATGAAAACCTGTCAGCGCTTTTGCAGAAAATAGGTGAAATAGTGAAGGTTTTCAAGCACCACGTGGAGAGTTATTATGTTTGATTTCTAGTTCTCGGGCCAGTGAGTCTAGGATAAAATAGATCCTCAGTGATCTGCTTTCTATGCTCTTTCCCAGGCTTGTGGTGCCCTGTGTGAGCCTCCTTACACGTCACCTCTACCCCGCCCCCTAAATAATCCTCCTTCTTCCTCGATACTTTACCAAACTTCAATCCCTTTCGTTAGAAAGGCAAGGAGGGCTCTTGCAAACCCATCCACAGTAAAGTGGAATTGACCGATAATGAGAAGAAATAAACAGTCCCACTGAAGGAGCTGCTGTCCACTCTGCCCCCCGCCTGGTGAATACTAGATCCCTCACATTTGCAGGACTGAGCCGGCAGAGCTGGACCCGGCTCCCCAGGCCAGCAGGAGGTGAGAGGCTGGCCAGCCGCAGAGTTCTCAGAGATTTTGCTCCCCTCTTTCCAGACCCATTCCTGTTCAGGCTTCCTGCCTGCCTTCTCCTCTCACTCCCAGCCTACACATTCAGTCTCTGCAAAGCCATTTTACAGATGAGGAAACTGAGGCCGTCACTGCAGACTTGAGACTCTAATTAGGATCTGTCTGACTCAACCTCCTGCCCTGCCTCTCACCCAGGTATTTGCATTGTAAAAGCTCCTGCTCACAAAATAAAACCTTGACTCTGGAAATCCTCAAAGGCCTTCATTCATTCATTCATTCATCCAACCAATATTAACTCTGCATGGACGGTGTTCCAGGCACAGTTCTGGCCACAAAACAACAAGACACGAGCCTGTGGTTCCAAGAGTTGACGTTCCGGCCTTTGACCTCCACCCTCCAGGTGATCCGGAAGCTGCCCTGGGCCCAGTTCTGACCCCAGAGAAGCCACCCCTTGGCATCTGAGCCCTCAAATCAGGAACCACGGAGAAAGGAGCCGAGGCCAGTGGCTTGCCCACCTCCCGACTAGGCCCCCTGCTCTCTTGGGCTTGGCCTGGCCCCTGAGTGGCTGACCTGAGATTTGAGGAGAGTCAGAGCGCTGCTCACGGGAGAGCAACTCCAGCTACTAGGATAGAGGAGAGGTTTCACGATGGAGAATCTTCCCAGAAGGCCCTAAATCGTGCCCCATAGGAAACCACTCACGGGTTAGGTTAGCTTTTACTCAAGCCTCCTCTGTGTGTGTGAGAGAGAGACAGACAGACAGACAGGCACCCATCACTCAGTCCTAAGCTCCCTGAAGGCAGAGATGCCAGCCTCTGTTACTCAGCCACACCCACCCAGCCACATTCAGGGGTTTGAGGGCTCTCAGTCCAGCAGGGGGACTGACCACCGCACAATATGCCTGCCTGCCTGACAGGGCGCAGGGCAACCCCACCCCTGCAGGAGGACAGGGCTGCTCCTCCCCACATTCCGTTCCCTCCCCCCTCCTCCCTCCGTCCTCTAATCATTCATGGTGACAGATTGACAGAAGTGCCCCCACCAGATAAAATTGCCTCTGGGCACAAGTACAAAACATAAAACATTTAGGGAGAATCATCCAAGAACAGTTGGCACCACGAGTAAACTGCTTTAAACACTCAACTATAAGCAACCAGTTTAAAACTCTGGCTCCGCTGAGTCCTGGCATCAGCCCAGCAGGGTCCCCCATGCTCAGGCACCCTGTGGCCCTCCTGATCACAGCCACCCTCTCCTGAAACTTCCCTTCCCTTCCTTCCTTCCCTTCCCTTCCTCCTGAAACTGGGCAGTAGCCCCTCTTCCCCTACAGGCACACCCCAGGAAGTCCCAACACTGGAGGGCACAAAAGGGGGGAAGTTCCCTTTTTTGGAATCCTCTCTCTCCAAACTCCCAGCACACACATCCTGCTACAGGGCTGAGGATTGAACAGGTCTGCCCAGGACTCACCTTTTACCAGTGCACTAATTCCACGCAGGCCATCACAAAGCCTGGCCTCTCTGATCGTTCTTCCCATTTGCATAGCATTTATGATCCACAGAGCAGTTCCACGTGTTTTATCCCACTGGCCCTCACAACAGTGTGGTGGGTTTGTAGCTCCCTTCATGAGATGCAGAAAAGGTCCAGAAGCAACTGCCCAGGCCATAGAGTTGGCAGATGCCAGAGCTGGGACAGGAGGCCAAGTCTCTCTTCTTCAAAGCCTTCCCACCATATACAGCTGCCTCTCAGTTCATATGGCTGCCTCTCTATACTCAGAGGTGTTCTCCTGGGGACCCTGGGCCCCGGATCAAGGGAGGACAGGTGCGGCTCCAGGAAGAAACAGCACTGAGAGCCTTGTGGGCTCAGAGGGTTGGGGCCTCCCACCGGCACCTGGCTCTCCTCCATCCCAGTCACCCCAGGCTGTGGCCTCCTCCCGGGGGACGCAGGCTGGGGTCCGCTCCCAGGCAGGAGCTGAGTCCAGGCTGCCCGTCTCCCCGCTGTGGTGCTCCCGGGAGCTTTGGAGCAGCTGGTGCTTTCTGTCCCACTGAGACCCATCCCCAGACCCTGGGGAGCAGCTGCTTTCCTGCCTGCGTCTGACCAAGCAGGGCTGTCTAAAGTCGCCCCTCACCCAAGTCCCTAACAGATGCTCAAGAGACCTTTACACTTGCAAAATACCTAGCCCTTTCCACAACTCTCATCTAATTCTGTATGAGAGTTGGCATTAATATGAGATTGTATAGTATGAGATTGGCATTAATGTATGAGATTAGCATTAATGTCCCCATTTAGCAGTGGGAAAACCAAGGGCTTGGGCAGGTTGGAGGAATTGTCATGAGTTACCGGTAGCTAAGAAACGGCTGAAACATAACTTGAATCCAGATTCTCTGACCCAGAGTTCACTCCTGCTTCCACCATCACCAGTGCTGCCAAACAAGCACCAGGCAGCCGTCTCCTGGTGGAGATGGCCTCATTGCTTGCCAGAGCCTAGAGCCCTTCCTTGTCCCTAGAGGTCCTTGTCTACTGTGGTCCCGCTGGGCCCTGGGTCAGTTAAGGCATCACCTCTCTCCTTGCCCTACGCACTTTCACTTAACATACGTATATTGAACACCTACTATGTACCAGGCACTATGTGACGTGCCGGGAATACAAATGATGAGCAACATACAGCCCTTTCCTACAAGGAGCTTCCTGGTGGGGGTGGGGAAAGTGAGTAAAGCAGCTGTGAAATCACATTGTGCTGGTTTCCATGACAAAGCAAGCACAGGGCACTTTGGCGTGCTTAGGTAGGAATACCAGGGCTGGTCTTGGAAGATGAAAGTCTTCTTGAGAAAGGGGCTGTTACCTGAACCAGGTAAGAGCTTTGTCAGGCAACGAGGGGGAGGCGGGACACTCCAGGCAGAGGGGACAGCATGGCATGCTTGGGACAGCAAGTATTTCACCCCGATGTAGCACAGAAATCCAGGACAAGAGAACATTTCCAGGAGTGGTCAACTAGATCTAACGAGCTGGAGAAGACAAGCAAGACAGGAGCAAAGCCTGCCATTGCATTTAGTAAAAGGCAGGTCACAGGTCACCTCAGCAGAGTGGCGGGGTGAAAGCCCAGCGATTCTAATGGAGTGAATGAAATGAAAATGGGAAATTATGACAATGTTTCAAGAAGTCTGGCTGTAAAGAGGAAAAGAGAGCTGGGGCAATAACCAGGGAGGTATGTGAAGTCAAAGAGGGGGTATGTTTGCTTATGTAATGGGAGACATTTATGTCTAAATGGTGCATGGATGGATCCTGAAAGGGAGTGGCTGTTTGCAGTTTTAGCAGAGAAAAGAGCTCATTGATGGGTAAGATAAAGTCCCTGAACAGGAGACAGGACACTTGGTGTCACTGTCCACCAGGACAGGAACGATCCAGGAAAAGGCCAGATACAGATGCAGGGAAACTGGTGTGGGGGAGGCGAAGTGTGTGGTCAGCATTCTGGTCTCGGTGGTGCCAGAAGTGGGAAGAGAGGAGGAAGAGGACGGAGTGTTGAGGAAGTTCAAGGAGAATAAAGTTGGAGGTAGCCTCTTCAAGAAATGGAAAGAGGGCTACGTAGGGAATCAGAGAAGGATTGTTGAATTTAGGTGGTGCCAATCTGCTCAGCACCATGTGTGTGCTTGTGTGTGTCCAGCAGCTCTCATCACCCCAGACTGAGAAGTGGAGAGAGCAGACCATTGGATTGATCCAGGGTTTAGAGTTTTTCCAGGTCATGAGCCAGAAACAATGGAGCAAAGGATCTGAGGATATTGTACAAGGGTGGCTGAGATGGTGCATTTTCACTGACTGAGGCATGGGGTGCCCAGATATTTGGTAAACATTATTCTGGGTGTGTCTATGAAGATGTTTTTGGATGAGATTAACATTTGAATGCAGACTAATAAAGCAGATTGCCCTCCCCAATGTGGGTGGGCCTCATGCAATAAGTTGAAGGCCTGATCTCCCAAGAGTAGAGGAAAAGTCCTCCTGCCTGATGGCCTTCAAGCTGGGACAACAGTTCTTTCCTGCTTTCAGACGTGAGCCAAAACACCGCCTCTTGCTGGGTCTTCATCCTGCTGGCTTTTGGGCTGGAACTACACCATCACCTCCCCTGGATCTCCAGCTTGCCTGCTGCAGATCTGAGGACTTCTCAACCTCTATAATTGCATGAAACAATGCCCTATAATAAACCTCAGACAGAGGTAGAGTTAGGAGTAGAGATAGAGATATATCTCCTATTGGTTCTGTTTCTCTGGAGAATCCTGATTAATACAGTGGTTAAAAGATGGGCCAGAGGATTTAAGCTGGATGGGATAGGAAATGAAGGCAGGGAAGGTAAAGAAATCAAGGGACACTCCATGAGAGTGAAAAACACACACAGACGAAAAAAGAAACTGAGCAAGAGAACTTGGCTGATGAGAAGTTGTGGTGCAAGCACAGATGTACGATTTCAGAAGGGGCACAGTTCTGGACAATAAGATCCACATGTCATTATGGGAGTGGCTGCTGAAAGTACAGCAAAGATAAAGACCAAAATATACATGAAGAGAGGTGAGAGCAGCGAGGCCAGGACTTTGGATGAGTCTCCCATGTGGATAAAGTTCCCAGGACCTTGGGAGGGCTTGGCAGGAGGACGATGACAGAGGCAGATGCCACGTGTTCAGTGAACGAGGGAGAGTTACCTTTATTGCAATAAGCTGTTGGGTTTGGGGGGTTTATTGCTACTGCAGCATGACCATTCCTATGTGGTGACCAAGGGTGGTGTGAACAAGAGCTATGATGGGATTTAGCCAGCCACAAGGTTTCCATGAGAATTCATCACGCCATTTCCCTGGCAGATTGGATTGGCAGAGGAGACAGATGTGGGAAGATGGTTGAGGGAAGAAAGAGAAAGTGGGAAGGTAGGAAGAATCAGACTTTTCCAGAAGGCCTAATCAGCCACAGACTAGATGGATCAGGGCTCCACCCTCGCCTACCTCATTTGTAAACAAGATTCTCCCGGGCTCCTGGGATGTGTCACAAATGTGCTGGGCGACAGTCTCTGCATCTCTGATGTCTCCTTCACCCTGATAAGGTTTACTTGCTCCTTTATTCATTCTATAAATATGCATCGACCACCCAATATAATCCAGCACTTTGCTGGGTGCTGTAATTAGAGAGATGAGTAAGACACGCTCCGTGTCCAGAGACCTACGTCTCTCTCCGGAGGGAAAGTGTAGATGGAAAGCATTGTGGGGAAATGCAGGGCCCTTGGAAATCCTTCCAGGAGTCGTCCGCAGCCAGGGGGAGCACAGCGGCCAGGGTGCATCCCAGGAAAGATCCCTCTTCTCTCGTCCCTGCTGGGCAAGTGAGAAAAGACAGGACTTCCCCACCCAGCTCCAGGGCTGCATGGACGCATGGCTTCCCCCAGAGATGGTCAGTGTGGGAAGGCTTTGAACCTGAACAGCCTCGACCTCCCTGCCTCCCCCAAAGCCCAGAGGGATAACTCTGTGTCCAGAAGGAAGCTGGGGACCATGGAGAGGACGAGTGGGGTGACGGAGGTTTGCAAGTGATGACGTTTTCACCTTTGGGGCTCTGGCCTGTCTGGTGTTGTTACTGTCACCCTCAGAAGTCCCCGACCTGCCCTCATGCCTTCTCTCTCCCAGCCCTCCTCCTCCCTCCCTGGGCCCCCTGCAAACCCCCTTTTCCTGCTCTCCCATGGCAACTCCATCTCGGGTCATCCTCCCTCGCATCATTGTCTCTTATCTTCTCCACTTCCGCCCTCTCTCACTCTCTATCCTCCCTCGCATCATCGTCTATAACTCAGGCTCTGCTCTCCCTCTCTGTCCCCCCTCTCTTTCCTCTTTCTCTCCTTTCAAATCTAATCAACAAGTATTTATTGAGTCTGAGCCCTCCCTCCTCTCTCTCCTGTTCCCTGACTCTGTCTTCCCTTTACCTCTACTCCCACCCGGCTCTGCTGCCCTGTGGTCAGCTCCACTCACCCCGGAGCCGGGCTGCATGAGGCTGTCAGGGGCTGGACCCGGGGGATGAGGGACTAAGTGTGTCCCTCACACATAAGCAGAAAACCAAGCCAGAGCCCCATCTCTCCCTCGGTTCCTCCTCGCTCCAGGCAGCCCGGGGAGCATACATTATTTAGAGAAATTATTTAGCATTCTGCTTCTGTCATTCTTTGCCATGGCGCCAGGCCCTGATATGTGATAAAAATATCAACGTTAAATCGACTCTGACAACTGCTAGTTACTGGCAGTGTCACTAGAGCCTAGAGCCGGGGGCAGAGTTGACAGCTCCTGCAGGACCTGGAGTGCCAGAGGTGACACCAGCCTCTCTTGGAAACATCTCCAGCCCCCCAGCCTGGGACAAGCTTTGAGACGGGCAGCCCCTGGGGACAGGCTGCTGCCCGCATACCGTGCCAGAGCCACCCCAGCCCCTGTAGTCATCCCGATTTGCTCAAACTCCTCACCCTATAAAGTGTCTATTTTGCCATCAGTAGAAAAATTCTGATAAAAAAAATATAAACAAGTGAGTCAAGCCACTAGGCAGCAGTAGGTCACATGGTGTCTTTTTAAAGTTACACATCAGTTCTGGCAGATGGAGATTTCATCCCCACAGTACAGATTTTAACACCAAGGCTCGGAGGTGTTAAGTAGCTTTCCTGAGGACGCACAGCTAATAAGCATGGAGACTGGGTTAGGACCTGAGTCTGTCTGGCTCAAGCCCAGGGCACCATGACATAATGAGCTGGCAGAGGGCATCCGGCATGCAGCAATCAGAATCCAGCTTGGGCCACTGACTGAGGCTGTGGATATCCTCTAGAGGCCAATAAAGGATGGATCCCTCCCCGCTAGCCTCTGACCACTGGCTTGGGATGAACTAATTCAACCCACCTGGGTGAGGGGGAGGATGAACTTGACCTGCCTTGAGGATGTCAGAGGAGACGTGGTACATCTTTGCACTCTCCCTACTCGTCATCCTGCATCACCAATCGGGCTAAGCAAGGCTCTATTCAGCAACTCTGAAGGAGGAGAGAGAGTGTGGAACTGCAGGGAGTGAGGGGCAGGGCACCAGGGAGAGCACGAGGAAGGAAGGACAGAATAAGAGACCTGGAACCAAAGGCAGGGAGAGCTCTGCCCTCACAGGACGCTCCCGTGGCCAACCTTGCCCCTGTGGGTCTCCCTCTTCTTGGAAGCAGAAGCCGTGTCTCCTCCTTCTTTTGAACTAGCCAAAGGATGAGCATGGAACGACCTCACAGAAGATGCCTGCTGGTTAGGTTTTCTTCACTAAGGGCAACGGCGTGGAGATGGTAACAGCCTCTAACGGGTATCTCCAGGGCTGTGGAGGATGATCCTGGGGTAAGGTCCTTGTGAAAAGGACTCTGGGGCTCCAACCACTAGAAAGTCAGCATTGAGAAGGGGGTTCCAGCCAAGTGGGCGGGCATGGGCTGCTTTCACGGAGACAGAGGTCCAAAATGAAGGAGGCCATAGCCTTGTTTGTCTCTGTGGACTAAGCCCTCCCTGGGAACAGAGTTTAGTGCTAAGTGCTTTAGAGAGATTCAGACAGAGAAGGGTGACCAGAATGCGGACAGACTTCAAATGATGGCACAGGAGAGATAGTAAAGAAATTGGGCATGTTTAGCCAATAGAACACTCGCAGGGACAAACTATCCAATATCTAAAGAGCTGTTAGAGAATGGACTGGAACATTTGGCACATAAAGTGTGGAATTCAGACTATTGTTGGAAACAGCAGGAAAAAAAAAAAGATGATTGAGGCCCCATGTGAGGACCCAGAAGTGATGGCTCTGAATCATGTCATATAGCAGTGCTTCCTGACCTTGTTCACAGCATGGCTCACACAGAAACTGATCACATATGTACCACTCACTGGGGAAAAAGGAATGTATGAGGATGCCCAAAGCCACAGGTGACCAGTGATGGGACTGTGGCCACCCACGTGGCAGCCCTGTGGCTGGGGAGAATTCACAAAATGTGCCCGACGGGAGTACACTGGAGACGCTCTGCTTCCGATCACTAGAGGTGTGCAAGTAAAGACTGGCTGAGGGTTTGGGGGAGAAGGGCCGCTGCAGAAAGGGTTCCCGTACTAGAAAGTGAGTTGGTCCCTTCAGCTCAGAGCTTCCAACATTCTAGGTCTCCTGGGAGGACTGGCAGGTGGAGGCATGGGGGCTCCATGCCCACGCTCAGATTGGGGTCCTTCTGCCCCTCAGAGCAGAGGGTTTCTACGTTAGCCAGCCCCGCACAGCGATGACCCATGTCAGCCTACTTGCTGTAGGAGACACAGGTGACCCTGGGCTACGACTATCCCATTAGCTGCCCCACCACTGTGTGGGATAAGGCCTCCAGATGAACTAATGAAAATCACCTAAATTGAGTTCAATTGAGCAGAAGAAAGGAGGGTGGGCCCTATCCATTATCCCTAGGCTGACCCTCATGCATCATCCTAAACACAGAGCAGTGCCACTGTAGACAGACAATAGCAGTTAGTGAAATGGGACTTTGATGTTGTCAAAATAAAGATCCGTGCTCTGCTCACAGAGTGTGAGATGACGAGATGGCCCCAGGTTGTCCCAGCGAGATTGTCCCAGTGAGATTGTCCCAGCATGTCTGGTTGGAGAGGCATGGACTGCAGAGCCAGACAGACCTGGGCTTCTCCACTTACTGGCTGTGTGAACTTGAGCCAGTTACTTGGCCTCTCCGAGCCTCTACCTCCTCAGCTGTAAAGCAGCTTGGATAGAGTCCACCTCACAGGCTTGTTAAAGGATTTCATGAGCTAGTGTGTGGCATTGCCACGGACACTCTGTGTGACCTTGGGAAGGTCATTGTGGTCACGAAGCCCCAGTGTCTCGCTCTGTAAAATGAGGGGTTTGTCCATAGATTGCTAAGGTTCCTCAGGCCCTAAGGTCCTGCATTCTCTGATTTGGGAACGTGCAGCCACAAAAAGCCACCAGTCCCTGAAACCTGACCTCTCTCCCTTCCTCAACTCCAAATTCACCCCCTCAAGATAAGGGTCCCGGGGGCTTCCCTGGTGGCGCAGTGGTTGGGGGTCTGCCTGCCGATGCAGGGGACACGGGTTCGTGCCCCCGTCCAGGAAGATCCCACATGCCACGGAGTGGCTGGGCCCGTGAGCCACGGCCGCTGAGCCTGCACGTCCGGAGCCTGTGCTCCGCAACGGGAGAGGCCACGGCGGTAAGAGGCCCGCGTACCGAAAAAAAAAGATAAGGGTCCCCAGGTCACCTCCCCACCCACTCCTCACCCCCAATCAAACCCAGACGCCAACTCTGCAAATGCCCATCAATCTTACAAGACCCAGAAATCACTAACTTTTGATTCATGAAGCTCTTCAGTGTCCCTAGCCAGGTGCCCTCCACTTCTGCCCTCCACAAAAGACAGCCCACACCCTGGAAGACAAAAAGCCACTAATTGTTTCCCTCTGTACTCCAGTATTGATTAGGAGACTACAAGTCTATTGGTATTGCATTGACAGCCAGCTGGCTCTCTTGCCTGGGGTAGATGGTCTTTAATAAGGTAGAAAGAGAAGAACTCTGTTGGGTCATGGAGTCAGAGGCCAGGATGGCGAGGCAAGGGGCAGGCTGGGCAGCTGGATGGGGTGGGGTATAGTTCTGCATTTCTGGAACAGGGGCTCAAGGGCCACACCTGCCCACCTCCAGCCTAGCCCAGCCAGTGTAAGAGGGGAGGCCTGTGGATTCACACATCTCTCTGAGCTGATGCTCTCAGCTCCCCCACATCTGTGCACTGGGTCTCATCCATTCCCTCCCCTAATCCCGGCTGCACCCTTCTCCACCCTGCAGTGTGACACAGGTGGCCCACCTCCACAGATTGCATTACCCAAACCCCCTTGCTCTCTGGTTTCCATTTGAGTTCATCAGAGGAAACACTGGCGAGGGACTGAAGGGTGGAGGAAAGAGGAGTATTTATTCCCAGCTCCCTCCACCGCAGGCTCTACCTAAGGCCATGACTCCTACAGCTGCAGCTGCCTCTCAGGCCTCAGGCCTCGGTAGTAACACTGTACCACCATTGCTATGCCCTGGGGTGCTTTACCACCCTGGTAGGTTTTCCTTAACTCTGTCAATAGCCCCTGCATTAGATCCCCTCTCTTTAATTACCCCTCTGAAGCAGAGACCATGACCTGGCCTGCTCCTTGGTCCAGACCAGTCAGGGACCCTGTCCTCAGCCCTAAGCTGCCATGAGGATGCCGTGACAAGAGCACAGTGGGGAGCGCAGTATATGAGGTGCCTTACAGAGGACACCTGGTGTCCTCATGTGTAAGAGCATCACCGTGCAGACATGGGAGGCCTCGCCCACTTACATCACAGAGTCAAGGTTCTTTTGTCTGGTCCCTTCCTCCAACCAGAACTGTATCCCCCAACCCACCCATTCTTTCTCTCATTCAATAAATCTTTAGTGAGCCCAATCTCTATTCCAGGCACAGTGCTAGGTACCAAAACATAAAAATAATTAGACACAGTTCCTGCCCCAAGGGAGGAATGTGCATAGAATTAGGGATGCAGAGTCTTGGAGGTGCTGTGAGAACAGTGGTCGAGGGCACAGTGGGCATCGTCCATCCCTCTCTGAAACCTGAAAACCAGATGGGGTGTCTTTTGTTCAATCCATCAATGCATCCAGAGATGAATTTTCTGTTAGGGGCTGTTTGGATTTGGACCTCTCTAGAAGTTGGGGAATGACCTGGAGGACATATCTGAGCCCTCACACAGCCCTAACCCCAGGATTCCCTTGTCCAATTCACCAACCTTGAGCAAAGAGCTTGACCTTGCCCCTGGCTTTCTCCCCTTTGAATGTGTGTGGTAATTGGCAGCTTGCAGGATGGGGTGGGAGCAGGGTCCCAACCAATATCCCACCACTCCCTCCCAGACTGCCGCCCTCCAGACACCAGATGGGGCAGGTGTCAGCCCAGGAGTCCAAAGTCGCAGATTCCCCTCACAGGGCTCTCCCTGCTAGAATATATTCTGTCAAGGAAGGGGCCTGTTAAATGATCACTGCAGCTCAGAGAGGAATTTACAGAATTAATCTTTAATACTTGTCAGCATCATTATTTGGTTATTAAAAGAAGAAATAATAAAATAACAAGCTGATCCCATACCATTTGACGAGGTTCCCTCCTACCAAACACAATGCTCCTACACACAACACACATGCACACACAAACACATGCACACACACATGCGCTTGCACACACATACACATACATGCACATACACCAGAGGTCCCAGAAAATCCCATGATGGCAGCAATGAGCACCAGGACCCCTGATCTCAAAGGGTGAAAGTGAGGCTGTGACAGGTGGTTGGGCGGAGGATGTTTCTTTAGGCTCCAACGACAGCTATTCACAACAGACAGACAAAACTCAATTGAGCTATCTAGAGCCTGGATATAGAGTTTGGGGAGGGTCGCCCAGTGCTACTGACAATACATATTAAATAAGTTAAAAGCTACCCAAAATGATAAAAAATTGAATGTTGTCATGTAGATCCTACATTTGAATATAACCAGATTATAAATCACACTCCAAAGACTTCAAAACCTACATGTTGATTCAACATGCCATCAAGGGAACTCACTGCTGGCAGAAAAGGTTATAGGAAGGTCACTGTCACATCCAACAGACATTTATTTGGAACCCGCCATGGGCCAAGCACTATGTCAGACACTGGGATACCAAGAGGGCTGAAGGTCACCCTGGCCTTGTTTACTCACAAGCTAAAGAGAGAAGCAGACATGGAAACGGGCGGTAGCAGTACGATGGGCCAGCCCAGGCAAAGGCAGCATGCTGTTGAGGGACAGAGGAGGGACAGCGCCTCTGCCTGGAAGAATCAGAGAGGGGTCAATAGACAAGGTGACAACTGAGATGGGTCGTAATGGGAAGTGTTGACCAGATGGAGAAGGGATGAAGGCATTCTAAGCAGAGGGAACAGCATATGCAAAGGTGCAGAGGTGTGAACGAGCATAGCGCGTTCAAAGAGCAGCAAGTAATTCCTTGGGCTGAAGCATAGAGTGTGAGGGACACTGACAGGAGTGAAGGCTACAAAGGTTAGCTGGGGCCAGGTCATGAAGGACTTTGATTGCCAGGCTAGAAGGTGTAGAACTTATTCAATAGCAAGTGTCAAGCCAGTAAGGCTTTAAACAAGAACATGATAAATTAGAGCCGTGTTTTCAAAAGATATATGGGGAGAACAATGACCATGGGATCCTGGAGGCAGTGAGGACCAAGGAACCCTCCTTCCACTGGGGAGGAGTTGATGCCTTTCTAAGGGGAGCACTCGTGAGACAAGCCCCATAGAAAGTGGGGTCATGATTTCAGGGGTCCTGGGTGGAAACCACCCCCTTCCATTTTCATCAGTGGTGTGCACCAGGTAGGGCTGATGGGTAAACAGACCCTCAGTGGGGAGGGTTTCTAGGTCCTGGAATAGCTTGGCTGGCACAGGGCCTGGTCCTCCCGTACAGACTGGACAGTGGTGGAGAAGTCCTCAGGGAAAGGAGCCAGAACCCAAGATTAGCATGCAAACCTCCAAATCAGTTTTGTTTTGGGCAAAGTTCAGGTCCATAGAAAAGGTAGAGGGTTCTTGTATAACTCAAGTTACACTTTGATAAATCCAGGTCTCAAGAGTCAAGGAAGATTTCCAGTGATGGTGGAGTGCAGAGGCCAGGAAATTCTCTTCCCAAAATCTGGGACAAAATGTTCAAAAACAAAAACAACCATTTTGGGGCTCTGGAAATCAATCAACCAAAGGCAAAACAACAAATTGAGAAGAATTTGTCACCAAAAACCAAACTGTGGGTAAGAAATTTGGGAGTCTGCAAAGTTCTACCTGGGACTGCCCACATTCCCACCCCCAGCTCTGGTTCTTCTTGGGTGGGGCTGACCATAAAAAATAATAAGTTGCACTGCAGGAGAGGGCTGACTCGATTTAGGGCAGAAGGTGAGAAGTTCATGTCCAGCAGTTGGCAGTAAAATGCTTGATCAGTGGGGAAGCAAATGGGCGAGGCCCACAGCTCTACCAGACTGAGGGTGCCGTCCCAGCTGGGGCAAGCAGCAGAGCAGCAAACTTGCCAGAAACTTAACAGGGAGCCCCTGGAAGTTAGAGAGCCACAGAAGGGCTGGAAAAGCATCCCTGTCTGGTATCCTTGGAGGCTGCATACCTGAAGGGAAGACCAGATGGCCTCAGAAAGTAAAAGCAGGGAAGACCTGAAAACTGCCTGAACTTGGAATGTACACCCCGTACCCAGAATCCACGCACAGAGGTGGAAGCCTTCTGGCCCAAGGTGTTTGCCTACACCTCTGGCTGATCACTGGCTGACAACTAAGCTACGCAGACATGGAGAAAACCCTCAGGAAGCCAGGCTAAAGATAAAAAGAATTTCTAAAACACTGAGTAGGGATAGCAGCAGCATGTACCGCTGGGGAGAAAAATTCCCCAGATTAAGTCCAAATGAGTCACTTAAAAAAAAAAAAAATCCAGCAACAACAGCCCTCAAGAGTGAAAAATCAGAAGCCAAAGTTTGTACAACATATTATCTAAAATGTCCAGTTTTCAACAAAAATTTACCACATGGAAAGAAACAGGAAAGTAACCCATAATCAGGAAAGGAAAAAGAAGTCAAGAGAAACCAACTTTGAGCAGGCACAGATATTGGATTTGGTAGATGAAGACATCAAAGCAACTATTATAAATGTGTTTAAAGAATTCAAAGAAGCCATGTTTAAAGAATTAAAGGAATACATGATGACAATGACTTAACAAATGGGGCATCTCAGTAAAGAAACAGAAACTATGAAAAAGAACCTAATGGAAATTGTAGAATTGAAAACTATAGTAACAGAAATAAAAATTACATGCTATGGTGTCAACAGCAGATTTGAGATGTTAGAAGAAAGAATCATTGAACTTGAAGTCAATAGACATCATCCAATCTGAAGAACAAATAGAAAAATTATCGAAGAAGAATGAACAGAGCTTCAGAGGCCTGTGGGACAAGGAGAATTGTACCAACATACCTATGATGGGAGGCCCAGAGAAGGGGAGGAAGAGAAAGGGGCAAAAGAATCAAGAGTGGCTCCAATTTTGAAGTCCCTTTCACCACTCTGCTTTGGATGTGGAAGGTCAGAGGGTGCTGGGGAGTGGTGTGAGCCCCTGTAAGCCTCAGCCCTGAGCTGCCTCTCAAGGAGGGGAAATTGTACTCATGGTGTGTTGGGCACCATACTCTCACGTACTTCAGCCCATTGGCCCACACAAGTCTGTGAGCAGTTTGATAGCCACAGTCTCAGGATACAGAAAAGGCTCAGAGAGGTAAAGCAAGTGCCCAGCTCACAAAGCTGGTACTAGAAACCAGTTCCCTCTTCTGCTCGCCTTTCCCACTGCACCTGGTGCCTCTCGGCTCACATCCTCATGCCCTAGAGACTCAGCTGTGGGGGAAGGACTGGTGTGACTGCAGGCAGAGAGCAGCGCTGAGTGTGGCCCTGGGGCTCAGGAAGGGGCAGACCAGAGATGGGGGTGAGCACAGACGTGGCTCAGAGCCTACAGGACCCTCTCCTCTTTCCACAGGGAGGTGGGCCTCTTGCCAGGATGGGCTGTCCCACTGCCCAGGGAGCCAGGCCCTCCCTCCAGGTGTTGACTCACCAGCCAGAGCGGGGGCTGGACAGGATTCCCAAGACCTACAGCCTCCCTTGATTCCCACCCTCGAGGGTCAGGCCCAGCAGCCTCCTTCCCGAGCCTGGCCTGAAGTTGGGCTGGGCCTGACCTCTAGAGGGTCAGCATCGCTCCCCGAGTCCTTACCTCTCAGCTCCACTCATGCTTCCATTCAACCTCACAACTCTCCTGAAAAGAGGAGGCCAGGTGAGGAGTGTGAGGTCCCTCAGGTTAGACACTTTGCGTGAAGTCACACAGCTGATGCGCCAGGATTCGTGTCCTAGTGCCCTGACTCCAAAGCCCTGCTCTTCCCTATGTCTCTCTCTGGAGATCTTGCTCCAAATAGCCACCCCCAGCTCCCCTCCTGAGGGGCTGGGACCAGCAGGGCATGTGCTTCATACCCAAAGCTCAGCACTGGAAAGAGGAACAATGTCTCCATCACAAAATCAGCTCCCAAGTCAGCCGGGACACCCTCTCCCTCCCCGGTGCCCTTTGCCCACCCTGCACCCCTCACCTGGGGTCAAACCGGAGGAAGGAGATGTAATTGCCATTGGAGGCAGAGCCATTCAGGTTCGCATAGTGACCGCTGGGCTAGGTGCTACCCATGGCCTCCTCTGGACATCCTCAGCCCTCCCAGGGCGCCCCTCCCCTGTGGACAAGAGCTCAGCGGGCACACCCCCAGCACTCCGAGGGCGCCACTGCTGTGGCTCATCCATCTCCGAGTTCCCAGAGTGGAGCTCATGGAAGGCACCTGGAGATTGACGGTGGAACCTCAATTACTGGCCTCCTTTGGTGCCTTCTTTTGTGTGAATCAGATCTGATGTTTAGCTTTTCTGAGCCTCAATTTCCTCATTCTTGAAAAAAAGGACAACTCATGTCTACCTCACTGGAGTGGTAGTATAAGTGAGGAAAAGGATATAATAAGGATAATATTAATATTAATAATATTAATTCCTATTAATAATATCAACAATAATATTGATTAATAGTAATAAGATCACTACTGTTGATAATAAGGATAATTATCATTTATATTATAAATGATAGCACGAAGATGCCAGGAGAAGGAAGGGCAGGACAGCAGGGGAGAGGACGGGGTGAAACCTCGGGACTGGCTGAGGACAGAAAGGTTGGGAAGGGCCTGAAGACGAGGAGTGTTGGGGTTTGAGAGGTGGAAGGAGGCCGGAGAGCACTAGAGGAAGAGGAGGCGTGAGCAAAGGCTGGGTGGGTGCTGGGCACCCAGGTGGGACATAAGGGCTGGAGGAAGGCGGGACCAGCAGGAGGATAAAAACCAAGGGCAGCGGCCTGCGGAGTTTGGTGCCCCAAAAGCTGGGGTGAATGAGCAGCAAGTCCACAGGCAAAGCCTGTCACCTGCATGCTCCAAATTAAATAACTGCAACTCCCCTTTTATTTCCTCTCTGACAGCAGCTTACTGCAAAGGCAGCCGCTTCTGACATTCTAATATTCTGAGTCACATCCTGTAGGGTAAGCCCATCGCTGTTGTCTAAGCCGATGATTTGTACCAGGAGAGGAGGGAGCCGGGAGGGGCCGGGAGAGGCTGGCCTGGGGCTGCTGTTGGCAAAGGAGAGAAGGAGAAGCTGGACCAGCCCAGGCCTCCGGCCCTGGAGTACTTGGGACCATCTCATCGCCCCTCCCCTCTCTACCAGCTCACTCGATAATGTTTTGGAGCACTCACTACAGGGCAGTCTGTGCCAGGCTCTCTGCGGGGGTCACGGACCCCATCGTCAGGAAGCTCACACCCCCAAGCCAGTATGGGCAGGCCCCAATTTCCCAAGCCTACGGCAGAGCCCAGGGGTTAGAGACAGGTGCTTTGGAGACACACAAGACTGGGCTCATATCCTTAACTCTGCAGCTTACAAGCCCGGTAACCTCGGGAAACTTTCCAAACATCAGTCTCTGTATCTTAAGAATGAGAATAGCCACGTGGCCTCTCCCCTCATGTCAGCCAGAAGAGTAAAGAAAGAAGGCAGAGAAAGCACTGACGGACCCCAGCGCAGAGCAAGCGCTTACAGCGGCTGTGAAAGTGACACCTCAGGAAGGATGCAGTGCTGCCCAAAGCAGGGTGGGGGGGGCCCACAGAGTGCTGTGGCAGTGTTGGGGAGCACCTGCTCCTACATCAGACAGTCCCGGGCAGCTAGGAGCCCCCCACAGTCCACACACCCCTTGCCTGGCCTCAGACACATGTGGAACCCTCCAGGCAGCTTTGTGTATAATGGGATGCTTCATGGAATTTTCTGTACACACCAGCCGAGCACTAGACAGCCAAGCACAGGCAGGAGAGAAGCAAATGGGTCAGCTGACCACACTAATGGGGCGGGCGGGTCACTTCCAGAGCAATAGGAACAAATGACTGGGTGAAGCCAGGCTGGTCTTAAGCTGGAGAATAAGGCAGAAGGTTCCAAGCAAGGAAGAGTGAAAGGGCCCACCTGACGATCAGGGGCTTCCTTGCCCAAGGGGTTCTCGGTAGGGAGATACTGGCCCCCTAAAAGGACCAGCCACAGAGAAAACTGAGGGGATGGGGCTGGGAACAGGGCCAAGCCAAGAGGCTGGGGAAGATGGAGCAGAGGGGAGGGGAGAGAGACCATAGGGCTTGTGGGAGGTGCGAATGGACAGAGATTTGGGTCAAGTCTTCCCAATTAGCCTTGAAAGGGAAAAAATATTCTCCAAGGCCTGAAAGGAAGAACAAAAACAAGTAAGAGAGGAGCTCTGAGCATACCCTGAAGAGTTGCTGAAGGGCTGCTCTGGCCTATAAAATACAGGGAGTATGGTAATCTAATAAACACGGCAACAAAGCATTTGTCACCAAGCTAATTTTATTAGAACAGATCTCAAACGGCTAATTTCCTTTTACTAATGAGCAAATCAGTTGAATCTCTGATCTGCTTTTAAGGCACTTATACTAATAAAACATGAATGACAAGTGAAATTTGTTGTGAGATGTGGTGACGCATGCACTTGGGTTGACGGGAATCTCCAAGTGTGGAGGGTTGCTCTAACACGGCCTTGCCCACAGGGGCCTCTGGTCTATGCAGGCCAGCTGGGAGACCCAGCCCACCCAAGGGAGGCAGGGTGGCGGGGAGGAGCAGTGGAGGAGGTAGGGCCTGGCCGGCCAGCAGGGTGGGTGAGGCTTCTGCAAAACCCCCAGGGAGCGGCGGGCAGGATGGCTTCAAACTTTCTGCGTGCTCCCTTGAGGAGGGGCCTGCCCCCTGCCTCCCCACCTCGCGACCCCTGTGTGTAGGGAAGAACTTTCTAAACATGCCCAGCGCCCCGATGATCTAGGCCGGCTCACACCAAAGCTGAAACCCATTTTGCCAAACCATCTTTCCCATAGCCAGACTGTGGGCTCCTGAATCCAGCTCTTCACAGCAGGTTTGCAGGTCCTGGGGAGTGGGAGACCCGACGCCCCGCCTCTTCGCTAGGCAAAGGGGCTTTGGCTGGGCTCTGATCAGGCCAGTATTCATTGCAAGCAGCCAGGACAGGCCTGCGGGAGTGCAGCACAGAGTGGTGAGCTTGGTTGCCACCCGGAAGAGAGGTGCACAGGAAAGCCCTCAGCCAATCAGAGCCCAGGGATGCTGCCTCCTTCCTGCCTGAAGGATGGGGGGAGAGGGTAGGCATAGGCCAAATTTGATCTAAGAGGAGTGGTCCCCTACTTGCTTTGGTGGCATGCTTGGTGTTGGCAGACAGAGAAAGCCTGCTGGGCAGGTGCCCCCTGCAGCAAGACCAGGGAGAAGGGCTAACAGATGGTCCCACCCACCTGGCAAATACAGGACATCCATCTGCTTCAACAGGCTTTGCAAAGAAGGGGAAAAAGGAATTCCCGGGAAGGAAATCCAGGACACTGCCGGCTCCCTGGCCTAAAACTTGCCCTAGTAGTTACTTACTGCTAAGAAGGGCTTGAGAGAGCTGGGCACCGGGGCAGCTGGCAGTCCCTGACAAACTCCCCCAGCAGTAAGCTGGACTCAAAGGCCCTCAAAATGCCCAAGAGAAGAATGAAAGCCTCAAGTTCCGATCCCAGCTCAGCCACATACATTTGGATCCCAACTCACCCATTTCATATTAGCAGTGTGCTTTGAGCCCAGTCACCCAGTCTCTCTGTGCCCCCGTTTATTTCTCTTTAAAGCAGAGATTCTCCTGCTCACATATGTGAACTGCCATGTGGACTCAATAAGGAAAGAACCAGACACGTGGCAAGCATGCAGCAAACATGTGGCCCCTCATTTCTGCAGGCTGGGTTTTGGGAGCTGCTGCCCCTTTTAGAAAGTGTGAGGACAATGTTAAGGTGACGGAGAAAGCAAGGGGTGGGAAGTCCCCAGGTCACACACATGGGTGCCCACATAATTGAACTGCCGCCTCAAGAGAAGAGAGCGTCTTGTCACCAGCAACAATCAGGTATCTGGCAGGGATGCCCCAGAGGACCCTCCATCCCCTCTGGGGACTGCCATGCAAGCCGCCCTTGTCCAGCACCTGCCAGAAGTCGCAGGTACCATAACCACCCTCGTGGTTAGTCTGGCCCTCCTCTAGATGCCCAGAAAAAGTCTCCTGTCCATCAGCCCTCAGCTTAGGAAGGGCTCCCTGGATCCAGCCTATATCCAGCCCCACAGGTAGTTTTCTTGGGAGGAGGCTCAAGGTGGGAGGACAACCGGGAAGGCTGTCTCAAGGTTAGACGTGTGACAGGCTGCAGGTTTTAGACACAATCCATACGCAAGCGCTCGTGGCCACTTTCCTCTGTGTGAATCGCAGCTGTGACCTGCAGCAGAAGCCACTACCACAGACCTCATCAGGGCTCCTGGCATCTCTCCACGAGCTGTCCCTCCCCCAAATCTGTCCATGCCCCTCCCCCTGCCCGCACTGTCCCTGGGCCCACCTCTCTGAAGCGCTCTGGCCTCATTCATTATTCAGCCATTTCCTCAGTTCGGAGGCCCAGGGGCAAGAGGGTTGGCAGTCTGTGTGCTCTTTCATCTCCCAGGTTGCACGGGGAATGCAGAAATGCTGGGCTGGTGTCCAGGATGCAGATCAGAGGCTCTCAGTCCTGGGTCTGGGGGAGCCCTCATACTTTATGCCCTGGGACCCACCCCCCATAGGGCCAACCTCTGGGATTACCCCACAGGGGCTTTTACTCCCTTCCCCGGGGAGCCACAACTGGACCCCCAGCCCCCATCCCTGCCTCTAAGTGCAGAGCTGGGATTTGATGCCAGCAGGTGAGTCCAAGAGTCAGCTCTTTTCAACTGGCGAGACTTGCCTGTTCTGTAAATAGCACACGACCCACCTGAGAATGAGCTTTGGGCTGAAGGCTGTATAAAAGCCTTAGCAAACCCTGGGGCAGGTGGAGAAAGACCCCTCCTGAAGTGGTGCCAAGGTACACAGTAAATCAAATCCCACACGAGGACCAGCTCCTGCAGTTGTCCCCGACCCCCGCTTGGTGGGCTGCGTTGGGGGTGGGGTGGAGGGCAGAGGTCTCTCTCTCACGGTACCATTTACCATGCAATGTGATGCGGGAGGTTGACATTGCTCTGCTCTCCCCTCTCCGACCGCAGGTTCTGTCCTAGTCACTCAAGTTCCCCTCCCAAGATGCATGGCCCAGCAGCTTAGCCTTCAGTTACTTGAATAAATGCAAGAGCTGGGGGAAGAGGAGAGCTTATAGGGTTAAATAGGGTCAAATATCCTGGTTCTCAGTATTTCTTATCTCTTTGCTATCCTGGGTCCATCTCCCCCACAGGTTTCACTCTCCCCATAGATGAAAACTGGAACCCCCTCTGCATGTCTGCAGCCACCCGAGCCGAGTGTTGGATTCCCAGGCCAGGTCAAAGGAGACGGAGCAGGCCTGCCCCCCATTGGCAAGCGGAGTGTTAACAGGAAGGCCCCCGCATTGCCTCAGATGCAGGAAGGTGGCAGGTGAGCTGGCACCCGGCAGGGATGGTTTCCATCTCTGCTGCCCCCATGCCTGGCACTGCAGGATCAAGCCTGGAGCCCGGCAGTGAAATGAGTCTTGGTCTTCCCCTCCACAAAGTCGTATTTGAGAAACAACGAAAGGGGACATCAAGGGAGAAGTCACCGGTGAGGCCACCAAAGGCACAGAGGAAAGGAAGCAGGATGCCAGGGACAGCAGCTCCCCATGGGTTTCAAAGTGTAGGTTTCCTCGTAGAAATCTGAGTTTCCCAGTTCGGCACCTAGGAAACCTAGGACCTGGCAAGGGGACGAGACAAGATTTCAAAGTATGACTTTTTCATCGACTCCGACAACCCACGTGGCTTTTTTAAAGCCTGACTCCCAGGCCTGCATTCCTTCTCCGTGCTTTCTGCCGTGGTTCCCATGGAAGGGATCAGCCTTAGTGTGGAAGATGGGATGAGACTTCTAGGCTGGCCAGAAGAGACAAGATCAGCCTGTCCAAGACTTTATGGAGATCCTGGCCTGGAGGGCTAGAGATCTAGAGCCTTCCAAGGAGCAGGGGCTGGAAATCCTCACCTGGGCCTTCCCAGCGACCCCAGCCTCCAAGCTCCAGAAACCCAGAGTGTAAAAATATGCTGCAAACGGGGAGATCAGCTCGGTGCTTTGTGACCGCCTGGAGGGGTGGGATAGGGAGGGTGGGAGGGAGGGAGACGCAAGAGGGAAGAGATATGGGAACATATGTATATATATAACTGATTCACTTTGTTATAAAGCAGAAACTAACACACCATTGTAAAGCAATTATACTCCAATAAAGATGTAAAAAAAAAAAAAAATGCTGTGAAGACTATGCATTCACCAGCTCACCTGACGACAATGGAGTGGGCACGGCCAGGCGCTGGGACACATGTGCCGCAGCCCCTGTTATGCGCTAACAGCACTGTCTCACCCCAGGCTCCTTTACCTGTATGACGAGAAGCACTGACTTTAGTCCCTGTGGTCCCTCCCACCCTCACGTCCTGTGTGTCCCTGACTCTCTGAAGTCCCAGCCTGCCTCCAAGGGTGGTTTGAGAACCAAATGAAGTGTGACCATGGAAGTGCAGGATGGCCCGGGAACAGAAGAGATAAACTTGGGAGCCCCAAGAGGAGGGAGAGAACAGACTTGCCTAGGCACAGCCTCCAGTGGGACGACACAGAGCCCTGGGTGGCTGAGCCAGGCTTCTCCCAAGGGCCTGGGGCCACCTGCACTATCTCTCTGATCATAGCAGCTTTGTAGCTATCTCCATTTGGGTTGGAAATGGTGGGCTTTTTGTAGTTTTAAGGTCTTCAGACCCCTCCCTCTGCTCTTTTCCTTATTAAAGTTTCCCTCACCCAGCTTATATAATACCCAAAAATCAATTGCTTGTTTTCCTGTCTGTTTAGAAATGAAAGTGGGACTTAGAGGGGAAGCCTGCAGGCAAGGAGGCAGCCCCAGGCTGAGCCAGAGGCTCTGGGAGAGAGAGGGCCCAGGCAGCTGGCTTCTAAGCTCAGTTGTAAAGGAGCTGAGTGCTTGGGATCTCTGAGGGCCTCAGGGTTGGAAAAGGCCCCAGAGCTGAGCTCTCAGTTGACAGGGCCACCCCTCCCCTCCTCTGCTTTCCCTCAGCCCCAAACAGGGCCTGGAGCACCAAGCCCTCTTCAGGCCACAGCTCAACCAGTGGGATGGGGCTAGATCAGCCAGTTCCAGCAATAGTTGGTCTTTAAAAGAAAGCAACTCAAACTTGTGTGCAGGCTGCTCACACACACCCCAAACTACCTCCCCATGAGGCCTGGGTTCCAAGAAGCCTCTATGGCTAGGTGTGGTTGGGTCTAGAGAGCCAAGAGGGGAGACCTTTAGAAAATTCTAGAGAGAAGCAAATAAAAGAGCTCTGGAAAAACTATGGAGACAGTTAAAAGATCAGTGGTTGGCAGAGGTTAGGAGGGAGGGAGGGAGGGATGAATAGGTAGAGCACAGGGGATTTTTAGGGCAGTGAAAATATTCTGTATGATACCGACGTGCGTTGGTCAAAACCCATAGAAGGTACAAGGCCAAGAGTGAACCTTAATGTAAACTGTGAACTTTAGTTAATAATAATAATGTATCCATATTAGTTCATCAGTTTTAACAAATGGCCCACACTAATGCAAGATGCTAATAATATAGGAAACTGGGTGGGGAGGGGTGTACGGGAACTGTCTGTACTTTCATCTCAATTTTTCTGTAAACCTAAAACTGCTCTAAATTATTATATCTATTAATTTAATAATAATAGCCAAATCTGGAGACAACCCAATTTTTCGTTAACAAGTGGACGGTTAAACAACCTATGGAACATGCATACCATGAAACACTGCCCATCGAGAGAAGGAATGAACTGTTCACACACACAAACACGTACGTACACACACACGTACACATACACACACAGCCCTGGGTTCTAGTGACAGTGCCACTACGTGCTGTGTGTCCCTAGGCAAGTCACTTGCAGTTTCTGGGTCTCACTGAGGTCCCATGCAAACCTTCTCACTCCGGCCCATCTCACTGCCTCACTCTTGTCACCAGATGAAGGATGAGATGAAGCTACATTTGATCTCTCTCTTGCCCCCAAGAAGGAATAAGCTCTCCACAGCCCCTGGCCCCTTGGCAGCCCTGACAGCTTCACCCTCTCCCAGCCAAGCACCCAGGGTTTTCCTCTAATCTGGCTCAGCCAGGGCCCTGCTTGGCAGGACCACAGGCCAGGTATCAGCAGTAGCAGCACATGCCTCACCCCCCGCCAGCCCCAAGGCTCCAGCCACTCTGGAGTCCCAACTCACCTCTCCCTCCCATCCCGACTTTCCCTCTGCTCTCCTGACTTGTCCATACATCACCAGGAGTGCAATAACCTTTAAAAAAAACCATTTTACTCTGAACTAACAGAGTCAGGCCTCATTGTTCCCAATATCACCAAGCAATTTCTGAGCTAGGGAAGTGTTGAATTGGAGCCGGAAGATGGGCAATTGGGCAAGGTCAGCTGACATGGTACCGAGCAGGGGCTGAGAGCTCAAGGGGGGTGAGAGGAAGGGCTCAGCTTGGAATGTGAGAAGACGGACGCTGGGGTCTCTGGAGGTGGAAGCAGAGGTGACACCCTAACATTTGTCATCCCTACACTTCCAACCCCACTCACTGTGCTCAATTATGGGTTCACCTGGATTGTAACTTCTTCACCAACTGACAAAATCTCCTTTAAATTGCGCCCACCTGCTCTAATTGCTCGACTCTCCTTGCTGCAAGTTTTTACAGCAGAAATCCAGCCAAAGAGCGTTTGAACAACTCCAGATGCCGGAGAACATTGCCCAGTCCCCGCCTGCACAAGGACTACAAGTATCCTTCAAGGAAGGTCCCCTGGGTCCCTCCTCTAACCTAGCTTTCAGAGAATCACTTGACCCTCGCCCCGGCCCTGGCTATCCTGACATTTGGTTCTTGCACAAATTTAGTGCCTCTCACATTCATTTAGCTCCTGGACCACATGCTACAAACACAACATTGGGCTCTGTACGTTAACAATCTAATGCTATTATAAACTACACTTATGAGCGGGGACCATATTTATTTATTTATCTTTATATCTTCAGTCCCAAATGTGGTTCCAGATACACAGCAGGATCTTAATAAATGTAAAATGAACAGAATACTGTAGTGGTTGTACAGTTCTGGACACAGTGTTCACTGAATGACATCAATTATCTAAAGAGACATCCAGGGACTTCCCTGGCCGTCCAGCGGTTCAGACTCCGCGCTTCCACTGCAGGGGGCGCAAGTTCGAACTAAGATCCCGAATGCTGTGTGGCACGGCCTAAATAAATAAATAAACAAACAAACAGATATCCAAAAACTCTTAAGGGAAAGAACTCCATTTCCCACAGTCCTAGAACAGTGCTTTCCAGCAGAAATCTCTGCAATGATGGGGGTGCTCTGTATCTGAGTTGCCCCAATGTCTAGCCACCAACTACCTGGGGGTATTGAGCACTTGAAATGTGGCTAGTGTGACTGAGGAATTGGATTTTACATGTTAATTAATTCTAATTTAAATAGCCACAAACTGGACAGTGCAACCCTAGAAAAAGGTGATTCTGGAGATGGGCTCATAAATGAAATGAATGTAAAAGCTCCTATTAAGAGCTCGGTGCCACAGCATGGTGTGTAATAAAGAGCATGGTCTAGGGTTTAAATCCCCGTTTTCAAGTTACTAGCAAGTTATTTAACTCTCTGTGCTTCTGTTCCTAATCTGAATAACAAGAATAACATTTACCACATAGGATTCCTGTGAGGGTCCAATGAGTTAATACATTTAAACAGTGTCTGGAATATTATAATGCGTACTCCACATATATGAACTGTTGCTATTACTGGCATTAAAAATGTTTGTTGAAGATATATATATATATTTATTTATAAACTAAACAACAATGATCTACTGTATAGCACAGGGAACTATACTCAATATCTTTTTTTTTTTTTTGCGGTACGCGGGCCTCTCACTGTTGTAGCCTCTCCCGTTGCGGAGCACAGGCTCCAGACGTGCAGGCTCAGCGGCCGTGGCTCACGGGCCCAGCCGCTCCGCGACATGTGGGATCTTCCCGGACCGGGGTACAAACCCGTGTCCCCTGCATCGGCAGGCGGACTCTCAACCACTGCGCCACCAGGGAAGTCCTATACTCAATATCTTATAATAATCTATAAAGGAAAAGAATATGAAGAAGAATATATATGTGTATAACTGAATCACTTTGCTGTACACCTAAAACTAACACAACATTGCAAATCAACTATACTTCAATTTTTAAAAAGTTTATTGAGTCTGAATGTGCATCTACCAAAGAATATTTGCTAATATTTATTGATCACCTATCAAGTGTCAAGCACTGTGCTAAGAACTTGACAGTCACCCTAAGAGTGAGGTATGATTGTCAACATATTACAGGTGAGAAACTGAGGCTAAAGGAGGTTGAGTGTCCAGATTCCAACTGACAATTTGTCTATTTCCACAATCTCTACTCAGTCTGTTTCCTCATCTAGAGACTGAGCCTTAGGCCAGTGTCTATATCACCACTTTGGCAGGTAAATACATAAGAGTATGCACATGGCCTGTGCTTAGTATAAAGCAATCGTTCCCATCTGGGGGCAAGCTGCCCCGCCAGGGAACAGCTGGCAGTGTCTGGAGGTGTTTGGGGTTGTCACAACTGGGGGCGGGGCGTGGGTAGGTGTTGTTACTGGCATCTAGTGGGTAGAGCCCAGGGTTGCTGCTAAACTTCCTACAAGCACAGGCAGCCTCTACAACAAAGGATTATCTGACCAAAATGTCAGTAGTGCCAAAGTTGAGAAGCACTGGTCCAGAGCCTCACTGACAGTATTCAATACTGTGCTGGCAATGAGAGAAAGAAGGCAACTGAATCTACAAATTTAAAAAGGTGCACATTTTGTTCAGAGTCTGGAACAGCAGTGCTGTAGCAGGGCAGTAGGTTCAGGGAAATGGTTTCATTCTTCAAATCACAGAGGGTTATCACTTGCCAGGTGACAGAGCAATGCGCCTGACACTGCAGGGGCTCGTGCTTAGAAAACAGGATCCCCACTCTCTAGACACTTGTGATGAAACTGTACCAACACAAGGTTAGGAAATAGAGGAGGAGGAGTCAGGTGGCTGAGTCGTCCAAGACTACAAAGGGAGGGGGGTGAAATCACTCCAGCCCACTCCCTCATTTCACACTTGAGGAGCATAGAGGGGAGAGAAAGGGCCCTGAGCCACAGACACTATGGACAAAAAGCGTGGAGCTCCTGAAGAGGCCAATCACCCCCCGTACCCCAATTTTCTACGTACAAAATAGGAATGATACATTCTGCTCCTCCACTTGACCGCAAGTTGCCCAATCTCCAACCAGGTAGCATGTCAACCAAACACCATCATCAACATCAGTACCATTTATTGAGCACTTACTATGTGTCATGTATCTCACTGAGAGCAAAATCTCACTTAACCTCAGAACAACCCAATTTTACAAATGAAATAACTGAGTCCAGCCCCAGACTGCCAGACCCTAGAGCAACAGCTCTTAATCTCCATGCTATACATCCTCTCTCGGCATCAGACTGGAGTCTGAGCAATGATGGGCCCATTTCACGCTCTGCCCCTCCACACAACACAACTGGACCACCAGCCCTTGCCATGCCCTGACCCACTGCAGAAACTGTAAGGGTCTCCCAGGTCCCAGCACAGCACATGGCATCCAGGATTGAGATGGGAGGTTGGCTCCTTGGGCTCCATGGACAAAAGTCAAAGTCATAGCTTCTCCCCACTTGTGCACAGGACCCATGCCTGACACTCGTAACCCGATTAGGGCCAGGGAGATAACAGGTAATGAAACAATAACGGTGCATGACAGCATAGGTGCTGAAATTAACAAAACTCTGTGGGAGTTTGGAGCTCTCACCTTAAGTGCTTAGAGATCAGGAGGCAGGGAGAGAGAACAGAGAGGGCTTCATCAAATCCACGCACTTGCTCTGGAACTTAAAGGAAGGGGAGGAGCTCTCCTGACAAACTCAGGGTGAGAAGTGAGGAAAAAGGCATTCCCAGCAGAGGGACTTGGGTGAACAAAGGCAGTGAACAAAGGGTGCCCAAAGGACTTGGGCAAGGCTGCTGAAGTGGGCAAAAGAGGATTCCAGTTTGGTAGGAACAAGATAGGACCTTCTTGTGATATAGACAAATGAAGAGGGGCTAGGCAGTGGGCATCCAAAAGCATCCTCTAGATTGGGGCAGGTTAGTGTTAGCGATGTTTCAAAAGGGATTTGCAAGTGAATTATTTATGGTGGTAACAAACAAGCACTCATTTAGCTTATATCCCACATTGTACAAACACAGCATTGAGTGGTGCAAGTTAAGGTCCTAATGCCACTCTAAATTAAATTCATCAGTGTCTTAATTAAGGTCTATATTTAGTTCTTAATTAAAGGGGAGAGAAAAATCCACGATGTTGCATAGTAGAGATCTGAAATGGAGATAAATCATCTTTCTGCCAGTGTACTGGACACATGCCCACCCACTCTCAAGACTCAGCCCCCTACTGTGGTTGCAATCCTTTAATCCTTCCTTCTTTTCTTCCTTCCTTCCTTCCATCTTTCCTTTCTTTCTCTTTCATTCCTTTATGAAATTTTATTTATTTATTCTACATCAAATTATTGAGCACCTACTATGTGTCGGGCACTGAGCTTTGATTATGGGGCACAGTAGGGAATAAACTAGAGATGGTCCCTGCCCTCAAGGGCTTGCACTCCAGAGAATGCCAATGGATACATACATGTCTCAGCTTTGAAACCTCCCTGGGTCTCCATTGCTCTCCAGGCCCTTTCAGCCAGGAGAATCCTGGTGTCCGGACACCCCAGGTGATGCCATAGCTGATGCCTTCATCTTATCAGCCAGAGAGAACCTTGAAGAGTGGCCATGTGGGTCCTCCAGTCCCCTGCCCTCACCATGCTGGCCAAGCTCCCATGTGGACCAGTGGCAGGGCAAACCCTCAGTACCGAATTCTACTCTGCCGTCCCCTCTAGCAAAGGATAAAGACTTGTCAGAAGGATGAGGAAGGAGTCGTGAGCTTCCCTTTGACCCTAAGATTCTAGGATTCCCCAACACCAAGTGGGGCACTGGGTCCTGGGAGTGGCTTCACTGAACAGGGTTTATGAAGGAAGATCCCAGAACACAGGATGTTACAGTCACAAAAACCTGTGCAGCTTGGCAATCTGAGTTCCTGGGTGGTCAAGTGACTTGTTCAAGAAAACAGAGAGTTAACAAAGGGCAAGAGCTAGAATCCACATCTGCTTTGTGCCAAGGACTGTATCCAAGGGGACACAAGCATGGGTAAGCCAGGGTTCCTGCCCTCAGCACATCTGCTGAGGGAGGGGGGAGCCAGTCCAAATTGGGAGGGGGAAGCTTGACGTTGGCAAGGCAGCCATGTGGATTATCAATAAAATCCGCCCATCTTCATCCCCTGGAAAATGTTTTTCTCCAGGGCTGACTGGGCCCTCCCAGTGCACAGTACAAGCCTGCTGGGATTGGGGGTGGGGGGCAATAATCTAGATCGTGACAGCACAATGCCAGGATGCCAGGACAGAGGCTCCCCTCACTTGCTGAACCCACTAGAAGCATGAGGACTGCCTTCGGCCAGGGCAAGAGGCTTTGGGCTGTGCTAAAGATGTCAGAGTTGGTTATGAAAAGAAATGGGACAGAAGGGCATCCCAGTCGGGAAAATGGATTGCACAAAGGTACAGAATCAAGGAAGCAGGGCAAGTTAAGAAAACCTCAGCGATTTTTGTGTGGTGGGAGGGGGATGGGGCAGGTGAGGTGGAAAAGATTGGCTGGAGCCACAATCCCACTACGGGGCATATACCCTGAGAAAACCATAATTCAAAAAGAGTCACGTACCACAATGTTCACTGCAGCTCTGTTTACAATAGCCAGGACATGGAAGCAACCTAAGTGTCCATCGACAGACGAATGGATAAAGAAGATATGGCACATATATACAATGGAATATTACTCAGCCATAAAAAGAAAAGAAACTGAGTTATTTGTAGTGAAGTGGATGGACCTAGAGTCTGTCATACAGAGTGAAGTAAGTCAGAAAGAGAAAAACAAATACCATGTGCTAACACATATATATGGAATCTTAAAAAAAAATGGTTCTGAAGAACCTAGGGGCAGGACAGGAATAAAGACGCAGATGTAGAGAATGGACTTGAGGACATGGGGAGGGGGAAGGGTAAGCTGGGACAAAGTAAGAGAGTGGCATGGACATATATACACTACCAAATGTAAAATAGATAGCTAGTGGGATGCAGCCGCATAGCACAGGGAGATCAGCTCGGTGCTTTGTGACCACCTAGAGGGGTGGGATAGGGAGGGTGGGAGGGAGACGCAAGAGGGAGGAGATATGGGGATATAGGTATATGTATAGCTGACTCACTTTGTTATACAGCAGAGACTAACACACCACTGTAAGGCAATTATACTCCAATAAATGTTTTTAAAAAAAGAAAATTGGCTGGAGCCGGCCTGGGGAAGGCCTTGAACGCCGGCGTTTCACTCCTCAGCTCAGCCTCTGGGCAACCTCGGAAGGATGTACACCGCTCACTCTCAGAGCAGAGCTACCAGGAGGAGAAGGGTGGTCCTCGCCGGTGTCCGGCCCCATGCCGGCGAGCCCCGCAGCGCCCGAGCAGAAACTCCACCGGCAAGCACCCCGCTTCACAGCACAGCCTCGGGGTGGGCAGGGGTGGCGCGTTACGTTAGAGCTAGCGACTTGCTACCGGGGAAGCGGCGCTAAAACCCAGGGACCCGGTGGGTGCAGCGGGTCCGGGGAGCGGCGGGGGCGGGAGCCGAACCAGCCCGTAAAGGGAACTTGGCACAATCGGCGCATCAAAGCGGTGCAGCTGCGGCTCGCTGAGCCCGCGCATCTTTCTTCTCTCCGCTCTCTTCTCCCCGATTAATCAGCGGCTACAGCGCGGCGCTTTGATCCCCGAAATCAAACCCTCCGTCTGATGGGTGACTTGATGTTATGCTAATCCGAGCTGATTGAGCTGAGATAATTACACTTCATCCAGGTTTCCTGGGAGTTCCGAATAAATATTGATGCACATCTGTCCCCGGCTCAGGTGTAGCGGGGAGCTTTGCGATGGCAACAGTTTCGGCCGGCCCGGGAGCGCGCGCACTGCCGCCAGCCGCCCGCCTTCGCCAGCCTCCGCCCGCCTTCGCCGCTGCGCCGGGATGCTGCGAGCCGGGTGGGATTCCCAGAGCCTCGCTGAGCGGGGCCCGCGAAGCCACCGGGGAGGGGACGAAGACCTGGCGCTTTGCGGTTCGGGGGCCTGGTTTGAGTTTCAGCGTCCCCGTATGGGCTGTGTGGTCTTGGACGTGTCTCTTAACCTCTCTGAGCCCCAGAGCCTACCCATTTCTTTAGATTGCCGCGGAGATTAAATGAGATGCGTGAGAAGGGGCTGACATGTGCGGAGTCACACTTGGCCTTGCTGCGGAGCCCTCCCTACCGAGAGGCCGGAGGCGCTGGAAGTAGGCACCCCAGCCGGGGTATCCTCCCCGCCAACACTCGTGCGCCGGGGCTGCGCGCTCCAGACGGTATAGAAATGAATAATAAAGCAAGCATTTCGGTGGCGCCGCTCCTCCCCGCGGGCTAATTAGATCGTGTTTGTAAAGCACTTCGAAGACAAAACGCGCCCCAAGTGTTAATTATCGTTAGCCCCGTCCCAACACGCTTCCTGAGCAGCGCGGGAAGCCGGGAGAGGCCCCTTGCCAGCCTGCGCTGCAGCTGCCGGGCAGGTATAGAGACCCCAAGCGCGGGGACCGCCGCAGGTCCGCTACCCCCCACCCTTCCGAGCTCTAATCCCTTTCCCAGGCCCTCCGGAGATCCGGACGCAAGAATAAAGACGGGGGGAGGAAAAGGAGCGGGTTAGAAGACACAACAATCTGCAGATGTGTCCATCCCGCTCCGGGGAAGAGCTAGGGTGTGTCCAGGAAGGCCTCACTGAGGAAGCGCCCCACATTTTGGAGGTGTAGGAGCTGGCCGAGAGGACGGGGGGGAGTACCTCCTGGTACTGACCCTGGACGACCTTAACCAACGTGTCTTCCGAAATCTTGCACGATTTGCCCCCAGAACCACGCGCCCCATTGACCAGAGACCCTGTTCTCCAGTCCCCGCCTCCTGTAAGGCCTGGACCAGCGCTGAAGGACCATGGGGGCACAAACCCCAGCTCAAGCGGGATCTGGGTGTACCAGGCAGTAATCCTAGCAGAACTTGGCCTTGCACTCAGAGTTAGACTCACTTGGAAGTGGTAAAACCGAGACAATATTATCTAGTCCCTTTTTGCGCCTTTATTGGGATGATGATTGTAAGACCCAGATCAGTGACGGGTCTCCATACACAGAGCCAGGTGGAAGCAGAGCTGAGCCCCAGTCTCCAGACTTCTCCTCCAGCGTTCTGCAAACTCACCTTACTGTTCCCTTGGAACAACCACAGCAATACTTAGAAAAATAATAATGAATAATGTGCAGAGTTCATTACCTTTTACAGAGGGCTGCCATATGCACCATCTCAATAGGTCCTAACGAGCCACCGAAGCCCAGAGGTGTTAGGGGATTTGCCCTGGGTCACACCCTGGTTAGTGACAATGCTGGGGCAGGAGCCCTGGGTGCCATCTACAGATCCTGTGCAGTACCTTCCAGCTCACCTTCTTAGAGTGCCTGGAATCGTATTTCTTTAAATGCATGCAATTCTTGCCTATACTGTAGCTCACGCTGCTTTCCTAAAATTAAGCATTTTTCTGTCAACAAGCATCTTTGCCCAGAGACGTTTCCTATTATCTTCAGAAGCTGGTGGATGCGGCTGAGCCCCTAGACCTCTTCCTCAGAAGCATGAAAAGACAAGTCTCTTGAACAAGGGGTGTGGGGCAGGGTTGGATGGAGGGTACCCCACCCTCTGAGAAAGAGAAGACTCTAAACTCCTCGGAGCAGGGATTGGACCGCACTATCCCTTTCTTCTCCATCATTCCTAACACGGTGTTTAGGGATGTTGGTTGAATGCCCAGCAGGTGTGAAACTGAGAAGCAAACGGCCTGAGGCCTGGGAGAAGGAAGGAGGGGCAAGGCGACCAAGTTCAGCCCTTTCCGGACACCAGTCACCGCCAGCTTTCACGTGCATATAGGGAGTCACCTGGGAGCCCCTTAAAGGGCAGATTCCCAGATCCAGCCAGAGATTCCGATGTAGAAGTCTAAGTTAGAGACCCTGGAATTTTCTTTAAACACTCACTGCACAGCCCCTCCCCTAGGCATTCCTCCAACCCCTCTCTGAGAAGCCCTGCCTACCAGGAGCTGAGCATTGCGCAGACCCCCTGCGGTCAGCCTGGGGAGTGCAGGGGAAGGGAGAACGCTCATTCAAACAGAAGACAGGTGATGCCCAGGGAAGCAGGGCATTGGGCCTGGTTGTGGGGGGGTAGGAAAGCTTCGGCCCCCTCTATGGGAGTGGCTTGAGTTTCAGAAACAGCAGTGAAGAGGGGCCAGGGAGAGGTTAGGGACAGCCTGGGGGCAGAGCTAATACAGGCTTCCTCTGAGGACTTCTGCAGAGAGGAGCAGCATTTAGTCCACTGGACCCTCGAGCCCTGCTACTTGTCACTAGGTCAGGGGGCGAGTAGGTGGGCTGCTGGTCAAGAGCTTTGGGAGGTAGGACAGGGCTGCCTTATCCATTAGTCACAGGGCACACAGGGCCCACCATACTTTTAGCGGCCCGAGGAAATGTTTGAATTTCTTTTAAAATCAGAAGAAAACAAATGAACTTTCAGATAGGATAAAGTGTTTTAACATGTAATATCAATTTTTTCATCTTTATACCAATACAGTTGTAAAACAGAATTTTTTATTTTTTTTTATTTTTAATGGAGGAAGGGACCCATGAAAGCAAGAGTGCCAGGGGTCACAGAAGTCAGAATGCAGCCTGGGCAGGAGGTTGAGGGATATGAGGAGGGAGGAAGGTGAGTGGCCTGGAGCCTAGGATGCTTCCCACTGGGAGATACGACTTCTGTGGCAGCCAGAGCCTGCAGTCGGCCTGGCCCCTCCCTGGCAGCGCCCAGGGCTCTGTGGGAAGAGGCAGCCTCTGAATCTGCCCTAGAGTTACCAAAGTGATTATAATTGACACTGGGGCAATGCTCCCTAAAGAGACAGAGCCCCACAGCCTGGGCCCTGCCAGGGATTAGCTGGCTGGGCTCAAAATGGGAACAGGGAAGAGGACCCACCTCCTGTGCCTTCGGATAGAAATAAATTAACGTAAATGAGATCCAGGTGAGTGCATTTATTTTATAGCTAATATTTGGGCACTTTTTGATCCTGAGCTGGGATCTTCATTCTCGTCCAGAAGTGACGAGGAAGAGGAGAAGAAACAAATAGAGAAGGACCACTCTGGCCAAGGGTCCCTCTCCTCCTCTTGACTTACCTCCCCACCATCCTGATACCCTGAAAGGTCCCAGACTGTGTGTGGTGAGCAAGCAGCCCTACCTGTAGTCAGAGGCCACATTCCTTAATCCAGAAATTAAAGTGCCCGGAGAAAACAGGCTAATCAAATTATACGTTCCTGAGAACCATTTATAAGCCGGGTACATTCTTTAATCTTAATTAGAAATCTGAGCGGCTCTCACCGTCTCTGTAATCAACATTGAAACAGCGCTGACCCCCATGGCGCTAACCTTGAGAGCCCCACACACAGGTAAGTTAGAAGAGCTGGAGGCTGCTCTGCCTCCTCACTGGAGAAGGGGTGTTCGTGGGGCTGTGGGCAAGGTTGAATCCCTCAGCTGCCCCTGCAACACCCCAAGTCCTCCCCCCACCAAGGACGCACGTACAGAGTCTCAGTCCAGTTCACACTCACTCACCTCCACCCTGAACCAGGACCAGGTTTAGGACCTTGAACCTCTCACCTATCAATTATAATACCTTTCTAGCTGGCCTATTCTCTGTGCTGCAAGCCTATGACCTTTCTACAAAGCACACCTAACCACGGGCTTGCCTTTAAAACTGCTCCAGGTTTCTTGGAGCCTTCAAGACACGATGCAACACCCCTTCTCCCCAGCACAGTGCCTTACTTAGGCTTTGTGGTCTAGCCCCTGCCTACCTCTCTATCCCACTCCCCCATGACACTGAAGGGGTTCAGGGCATGCCACCCCAAAACATGCGACTCTGGCATAAGGATTATTTTGAGCTGAAGGCAATTCTTAAAAAGCAGACACAAGGCGAACTCTCTGGCCTCCTCTTCTCTACCAGGAAGAACAGGATGATTCTTAATCACTGTAAACTCTAGACTCTTATCAGCCCGGACATGGCACTAGAGGAATCAACATAAAGAATCTTGCTAAAACAACTTTTATCTTCTTTTAGTTTCCTCCACATGTTTACCTTTCCACGTTTTACCACCTTTAAAGGCCTAAACCCTTGTTTCTTTTCTTATCACGTCTCTACAAATTTATTCTTCCTTGTCAGGATGCTATATAAGCCTCAGTTCTGGCCTTTCTCACCTTCTGAGAGGGCCCACGCTCTGTCTGTGGAGTGTGTTTCTCTCTAAATAAATCCACTTCTTTTTTTTTTTTTTTTTTTTGCGGTACGTGGGTCTCTCACTGCTGTGGCCTCTCCCACGACAGAGCACAGGCTCCGGACGCGCAGGCTCAGCGGCCATGGCTCACGGGCCCAGCCGCTCCGCGGCATGTGGGATCTTCCCGGACCGGGGCACGAACCCGCGTCCCCTGCATCGGCAGGCGGACTCTCAACCACTGTGCCACCAGGGAAGCCCTAAATCCCCTTCTTACCTATCGCTCTGTCTCTCACTGAATTCTTTCTGCAATGAGACATCAAGAACCTGAGCTTCATTAAGTCCTGAAACCAGATACTGAACCCCACCAGGTGGGAGAAGTTAACTGTGTGCTGCTCACAAGCAGGTGGACCCCAGAATGGTTGGAACCAGAAGGCTGACGATGCCGACTCCCGCTTACCTCCCCACCAACCAATCAGAAGAATGTCCACCAGCTGATCACACCCTCCTCTTTGAACCATTACTATAAAACTCCTCACTACCCCTTCCAGGTTGGGACACAGTTTTGAGGGCATGAGCCTGCTGTGGCCCCCTTTGCCTGGCAAAGCAATAAAGCTATTCTTTTCTACTTCACCCAAAAAAGAAAAAAAAAAATCCCCAGTTCTGACCACCTCTTTGAGTTACTCACCACTGAGTTCTTCCACATGTCTATGCATGACCTAATAAACTCTGTTTTTTTCTCCTTAATCTGTCTTCTGTCAGTCTAATTTTCCGGGCCCCAGGCAATGAACCCAAGATGGGCAGAGGAAAAGAGAGTTTTCTTTCCCTACAGTACTGAACTACTATCATCCCCTGTGTATACCAGGCACGTTCATTTTCTGAGCTTTTGCACATATTGGGCATTTCTCCCAGGATGTTTTCCTCTGGCTTTAACGACCTAGTCAGCTCCTACTTAGCCTTTAAAACCTTGCAAAGAAAACATATGTCCACACAAAGGCTGGCACAGGAAGGGTCACAGCGGCGTGATTCATAATAGCCCCAAACTGGAAACAATCCCAAATGTCCATCAACCAGACAATGTATAAACAAACTGTGGTATATCCATCCAATGGAATACAACTCAGCAATCAGAAGAAACAAACTACTGTCACATGGAACACCAAGAGTGAACGTCAACAATATTATGCTAAGTGAAGGAAGCCAGACACAGAAGACTATGTATTGTATGATTCTATTTACCTGAAATTTCCAGAAAAGGCAAACCCACGGAGGCAGAAAGCAGACTGGTTGTTGCCTTGTCCCGAAGGAAGGAGCCGTAATTGACAGCACACAGGCACGCAGGGCCTCTGGGGCTGGTGGAAGTGTTCTAGAAGGGGCTTGTGGTGATAGTTGCACAACTGCTCAACCTTCAAAAATCATTGAAATTCCACACTTACAATGGGTGAGCTTTATGGTGTAAATAAAATTAACAGCAAAGCTGTTAGTAAAGCTAATTGATGAATGGATGTAGAGATGAATGGATGAATTTGTAATGAAACAAGTATAATACATGGTGAGAGTAGAATCTAGGTGTTGGGTGGAGTGTTCACTGAATCTTCTTTCAGCTTCTCTGTATGCTTAACAATTTCCATGATACAAAGTTGGGGGAGAGCAGTCCTTGCTAAGGTCTCACTTTTCTGAAGTGTTTCTCCTTTGTCTCCCTTCGCTCCACACACCCACCCTGGAAAGGACTCATCACTCACCCTTGTTACTAACCTTGTTTCCCTTGTTTCTCTTCTCTGTCCTTGAGAAGCTGATCTTTGCTCTGCCCAGGGTCACTTGAGGAATCCTGTTACTTTTGCAAAGATGAAGTCTGAAGGAGTTCATCGTTTGAAGGATCAGAATATAACAAAACCTGTATGGGGGGGGTTGTTTTGTTTTAGTGGTTTAGCAAAATTTGCCTTACCGTTTGATTGCTGGGGCAGACGCTCAATTTATGTAACAAAACAGTGCCTCTTGGGAGGCAAGAGATAGATGAACTGCCTAATGTCTGCTCCCCAAGACTCAGGAATCAGGGAGATCTGTGGCTGGACTAATGGCCTGTAAAATCCAGTCCCCTAAACTAGAATTATCTTAGGATTACCATAAGCAGGTGTCCAGGTGAGTAACCTAGGCCCAAGTTAAGGACACAGAAGGGGCTGGGAGAGGGCTGGTTTGGGGAAACCGTGTGGGTGGTGCAAAACTTCCTCCAGACCCAGAGAGCCTCAGGCAGTTTCTAATTCTGGTATTGATAACAATGGCTGAGCATGTGAGTTTGATCCATGAGTGCTGAAGGTTTGAAGACCAAGTTTGGGGCCCCACTGCGGTCTGGCAGGGGCCTTAGGATCAAAGGACAAGAGCCTGTGGGCTGTGCAATCCTATCTGGACTGAGCGAGTATACCACCAGGATTACTGGACAATTCAAGGGGTTTGGGGGGGACTTCAAGAGAGAGGTCTCAGACTAACTGCTAATCAGGAAGGTGTACTCTCGGGCAACCAGATTTTAAAATGTGCCCCAGGTTTATGCAGTGGTTCACACCAGCTGCAACTGTACAGAACCTATGACTATGTTTCCTCATGTATCTGTCCGACTGGAGAGTAAGGCCTGTGAAGGCAGGGACTGCATGTCATTTGTCTCTACAGCCTCAACATAGGTCCTGGCACATGTAGGTGCCAGTCTGGAAGCCAGGAGTCCCAATCCATGGGCCCTGTTCTGATACCTGCACACTGTATGGCAACAAGCAAATCCCCGGAGCCTGGATTTTCTCTGTCCTGTGTCACCCATGCCAAGAAGGGAGTAGGGACAGCATGCTTGTGAAGGACCTGCAACTTTTGGAAGAGGGAGGGAATTGATAATAAAGCAGACTCTAAGGCAGAACACCTTAAGGCACGGGTCCCCAACCCCCTGGCCACAGACCGGTACCGATCCTCGGCCTGTTAGGAACCGGGCCGCACAGCAGATGGTGAGCGGCGGGCGAGCAAGCGAAGCTTCATCTGCCTCTCCCCATCGCGCCCCATCGCTGGCATCACCGCCTGAACCATTGCCCCATTCCATCCACGGAAAAACTGTCTTCCACGAAACCGGTCCCCGGTGCCAAAAAGGTAGGGACCACTGCCCTAAGGAGTAAGTCCAAGTAAGGCTCGAGTTCATGCATTCACTCATTCAATCCACATTGGGGACTGGTATTCCAAGGCACAGTGCTAGGAACCAGGGACGGAGCTACGTATATGACAGTCTGCTTCTGAGACTCTCGCAGCCTGGAATATGATATGATCTCACAGGGGTGCAAAAGTACTATTGGAACTGTGTCAGTTAGCATGTTTTTGGCTGCAAGTCACAAAAATCCTCATTCAAGATGACTTAAATAAAAAGGGAAATGTATTCTCTTATGCAGCAGGAAGTCCAGCACTAAGGCAGGATCCAGAGTTGGCTTCCTCAAGGGCTCAGTGATGCGACGAGGAGCCCAGCTCCTTTCCGCCTCTCCTTGCTTTCCCCGGTCTGGGTTTCATCTTTAGTCTGGTGACAAGATCAGCTGGGGCAGTTCAAGCCATCTCTTCTAGACTTGGTGCCATGCAGCACACAAAGAGGGTAGATTTTTCTCTTTTGTAGCTGTCTTCTAGAAGTAAGAAGACCTTTTCCAGAAGGTCCTTGGTCTATCTATTTTTGTGTCTAACTGGCCCAAATGTGGGGTACCTTCTCAATTCCTGAACCACCACGGGCAAGGGGACTGGGTTTATTTTAGACCAGACTCACCTCTGAGGCTTGGGAGTCATGAGGAGTCAGCTTCCCCTAAAGCCACGGACTGTGTGGAAGAGTGGTGAGTACCCAACTGAAATCAGGGTCTGTCATAAATTTTAAAACTTAGAGATGAGTAATGGGTAAACTACCAACAGTGTCCGCGATAGGATACCCAAGGAAGGCGTGGGTAAGCCAGGAAAGCTTCTAGAGGTGTTGACCTATGAGCTGCGTCTTTAACAACGGGCAGGAGTCATTGGTGAGATGAGAGAAGGTTATCCCAGGCACTGGGCTCAGCATTTGCAAAAGCATAACTAAATGTTCAAAGAACAAGGAGATGCCTGGCAAGACTGGAATGCTGGGGGACATGAGTGAGAGGGAAAATCCAAATCAGGTTGAAAAGATGGTCAGGGGTTGGACTTCCCTGGTGGCGCAGTGGTTGAGAGTCCGCCTGCCGCTGGGAATTAAAGGTGGGGCAAGCACTGACAGCAGGTGAGCAGCTGTGATTACTGCCTCACGGTGGGTGTGGAGCAAGGACACGGGTGCATGGATAAAAGGGAATGAACACAATCCCCTCCCAGTAGCCCTGAATGAAGCCACCACTCATGGACATAGAGAAACAGGTCTGTTTCTCCAGCCCAACTGCTCCCCAGTGAGACTCGTCCTCACACCCATCATGCAATCAGCTACCCAGGCAGCCAGCCAGCTTTGCTAAGGTAGCTGCCGTCCCTACCACTGCTGCCATGTGGCCTGCTGCCCACATCCTGCTGGGAGAAAGGAGGCATCACACTCCCATGAGGGATTCCAGTGAGGAAACCACAAGATACTCACCCCAAGCCATCCCCCCTCCCCCACCCTCCCACTCCTACATCATCCTACAGATGCCAAATGCTGCCCCACACTGCTTCTCCCTTGAGTTACTGAGCTCTGCTCCTCTCTCCCCTTCCCTTCCCAGCTCCACGGCAGGGTCTGCCCCAGCCCCTCCTCTTCCTCACCACCTCTTTGCCCCCTCAAACTCCCATAATCTGTCTCCCACCCCAACCAGGCTATGATAGGGCTGAGGCCACTAATCGCCTCCCAGTGACCACATCCAGCGAGCTGTTCTCAGTCCTCATCCTCCGTGACCTCTGAGTGGCGTTTCTCACTCTGGACAACCCCCTTCTGCTTAAGCTCAGTTCCAGGTACGCAACCTTTAACTTGCCAACCCTTGATTTCAGCAGCCCTGCACTGCTGCTTGCCGGGGGCTCCTCTCACAACTCCTCCCCGACCAAGCCCACGTGTGTGCTCCCACTGGCTCTACCTCCAGCCATGCTTTCTCACCTCACCCTTTCTCCCAGTGGCCTGTTTGTGTGTAAAGATGACTTATGTCTAAATCTCCAGGCCCCCTCACCTCCTGAGAAAGCCCCAGTCTCCCTTCTTTATTATTTATTTATTTTTAACATCTTTATTGGAGCATAATTGCTTTACAATGGTGTGTTAGTTTCTGCTGTATAACAAAGTGAATCAGCTATACATATACATATATCCCCATATCCCCTCCCTCTTGCATCTCCCTCCCACCCTCCCTATCCCACCCCTCTAGGTGGTCACAAAGCACCGAGCTGATCTCCCTGTGCTATGTGGCTACTTCCCACTAGCTAGCTATTTTACATTTGGTAGTGTATATATGTCCGTGCCACTCTCTCACTTCATCCCAGCTTACCATTCCCCCTCCCCCTGTCCTCAAGTCCATTCTCTACATCTGCGTCTTTATTCCTGTCCTGCCCCTAGGTTCTTCAGAACCTTTTTTTTTTTTTAGATTCCATATATATGTGTTAGCATACGGTATTTGTTTTTCTCTTTCTGACTTACTGCACTCTGTATGACAGACTCTAGGTCCATCTACCTCACTACAAATAACCAGTCCCCCTTCTTGAGGGTTCTTCTGGATCCTTCTCTCTGGTTATCCTTATAACAGCTCAAACCCCAATGTCTGGCGCCAAAGCCATCGTCTTTTCCCCACCCCACCCAGTTCCTCCTCTTCACTTCCCAGCTTCTCAGAATGCCGCCACATCTCCCTAGAAGCCAAATTTGAAACCCTGGAGTTCTTCACGATGCCTTACTCTCCCTTGTTCTTCCCATCCTATCGGTAGCCAAGCTTTTAGAGTCTCACAGTTCTGATATTTGTCATGTCTTGGCATAAACATTAGTGGTTACCCATATACCTGTCCAATGAAGCTCAAACTCCCCAGCTTGGCATCCAAGGCCCTGTGTGGTCTGCCCCAGCCTGTCCTTTCAGCTTTGTTTGCTAGCACTCTGGGTACCTCCCCACTTTGCTCCTGCTGCCTTCTCTTCCTGCAATGCTTCCTCTCCCCAACCTGATGTGTCCGTCCTTTGCTGCCTGTCTCAAGTATCAGTTCCCTGTATGGGAGCAGAAAGAACCACCAGCTTTAGTGCTGAAAAGCCTGGGTTGGAGGCATAGCTTGGATCTACACCACAGTTGGGCTCTTAATGCTTTTGCTTGGAATTGAACCTTACCCTCTGAACCTCAAGTCTTTTCCCTTTGCCCCACTGAGGAAGAGAGGAATGCAGGCTCCTTGCAGACAGGACAGCCCTGACAGGAGAGAAGGGAGGGTGCCCAGGCCCCTCTTCCCATCTCATCAACTCATTTGGAGAGAGGGAGCAACTGAGAGCACAGAAGGAAGAGCAGAAGCAACTCTTACCACTGTCACTGAAAGAGCTGCAGTTCCCATATTGCAGGTCCCAGTTACAATGCTGAGCGAGAGAGAAAGCGATTCCTCCCACACTGCCATATGCTCATTTCAGGGCAGTGAGCCAGAGCTGCAAGACACGTCAGTCTGTATGGTTCTGTCCACGAACAGCTCCCTTGTGAGGGGCACATTCATCAGTTCTTTGTGTGTCATAAACAGCAGCTTCGTCTACATGCAAGGTTGGCCACCCTGTGCTATTTCTGTAAAGGTTCGAACTATGACTCAGATCTTTTCCTCTCATTCTCTCTCATATTCCAGTTTCCAGAAGAAAGTGGGCTAGTACCTGTGATTCCAGAGCTGGCTGATTCTCAATATCCAGTCCTGTATCAGCAGCCAAGTCCTAAGGGTCTGGCCTCAGATGGTGGTGCAGGGCAAGAGCCAGAGCTTCTGCATCTCTGCCCTGACCTCTTCTCCCCTTCAAAAAAAAAAAAATAATAACTTCAATTAGGTGTCCTCTGAAGCTACTCTTTTTAAAAATTTCCAGCTGGGGCTTCCCTGGTGGCGCAGTGGTTGAGAGTCCGCCTGCCGATGCAGGGGACACGGGTTCGTGCCCCGGTCCGGGAGGATCCCACGTGCCACGGAGTGGCTGGGCCTGTGAGCCATGGCCGCTGAGCCTGCACGTCCGGAGCCTGTGCTCTGCAACAGGAGAGGCCACAACAGTGAGAGGCCCGCGTACCACCAAAAAAAAAAAAAAAAAAATTTCCAGCTAATAATTTCATGAAAGAATTTTTTAGGCCTTTTCTTTCTAGTGCTCTCACCTAAGTGAGAAGTTGGCTCTTCACCTGGCTCATCCAATTCTTTCTTCCCCAGTTGCAATTCCAGTCTCAGTGTGGGTGTCCATGTCCCTATGGCTTTCTAGTGATATTTCATGGCTCATGCTGACTCTATCTCCACCACTTCACCTCAAGTCCAGCATTTAGGAAACAGTAGCTCAGCCAAATGGTGTTCATCCGCAATGCAGCTACCCCAAAAGGTAGCTCCCCAGTTGTTATCATTAACTGTGCTCTTCCTGGAAGCACAGGAAGGTCAACCCATTATCAGAAATAAATCTTCTACACGGAAACAACCTAAACGTCCATCGACAGATGAGTGGACAAAGAAGATGCGGTACAATATATACAATGGAATAGTACTCAGCCATAAAAAAGAATGAAATAATGCCATTTGCTGCAACGTGGATGCAACTAGAGATTATCAGACTAAGTGAAGCAAGTCAGACAGAGAAAGACAAATACCATATGATATCACATATGTGGAATCTAAAATATGACACAAATGAACATATCTATGAAACAGAAACAGACTCACAGACATAGAGAACAGACTTGTGGTTGGCAAGAGGGAGGGGGATGGGGGAGGGATGGATTGGGAGTTCGGGATTAGCAGATGCAAACTATTATATATAGAATGGATAAACAACAAGGTCCTACCATATAGCAGAGGGAACTATATTCAATATCTGTGATAAGCCATAATGGAAAAGAATATGCAAAAGAATGTATACATATGTATAACTGAATCACTTTGCTGTACAGCAGAAATTAACACAACATGGTATATAACTATACGACAAAATAAATTTTTTTAAAGAAGAAAGAAATTTTTTCATCAGGCAATCAAGCACACAAGCTAGAGGAGAGTACAAAGTAGTTCTCTCCTTTGCTCCGTGCCAAGTCCCCCTTGACTGACATCTGGGGTTCTGTCCTTCTGCTCCCCTGCCCCTCTCAGGCTTCGGGCCTCTCTTCTTCCCTCCCAGGGTCCAGCTGCCTCTTCCTCTGACCTCTGGCTGAGAAACTCAGGCAGTGGTTTCCATCCAGTTTTCCCCTTGATGGAAATCAAAAGGGGCTTCAGATTCTGCAAGTCTTGCATGTAGGATGAAGGAACCAGCCCCCCAGAAACAATACCCAAGAAGAGAAAGCTTCTCTAGCTCCACAGGTCTTAGCCTTCACTATGAATCAAAACTACTCGGGCAGCTTTTTCAGAACAAAAATGCCTGGGTGGTCTGGGGTGAGGTCCAGGCACTACCTTCAATCTCCAGGTAATTCTGAAGTGCAGCCAGGGTTGGGGACCACTGCACTGATACTGATCATCATTCATGGTGTAACTGAAATGCATGATTATTGCTAACAGAGTTTCTGTTGTTTTCCCTCTCTCTTACCAAAGCCCTCTTCTTCTGCTGGATATAGGCCAAGTGCCCAGTACAGAGACAGGTCTCCATCCCAGGAAAGCGGTCCAGATACATAATCAAACAGCCTTCCATTTCATACAGCTGTGCTAACCTGGGGCTAGAGGACAAGAGTTGATGGGGTTGGTTCTTTCCAGCTCTCAATGACAGACAATAAGTAGTACAAGGCAGTGTGCAATGAGGATAGTAAAAAGGAGATCATTGTTGCCAGTACCTCCTCTTCTCCCCACTATCAGAATCTGGTTGAAGACACCCACTGATCTGGGGGTTTCAGCCCAGCAGAAGGGCTGCCCCTCTGCTGAACTGGAAGATGGAAGAGGGAAAGGGAGGTAGTTTGGGGCCAGAATAAAAGACTGAGGGAGCAGGCTAGACTCTCACTCCTCAGAACTCTTCCAGGTCCCCAGAGGAACTCTGGATTTCCCCCTTCATCCCAGGAGCTCAGGGTCCTCTGAAACATGGTATTCACACCAGCAGCCCTGCCAGGGACCCCTGTGTCCTGGGAGATAAGATTGAATGCAAGGCTGGCTTCCTCAGGACCAGCTCAGGCATCATCCTCAATCCTTCTCACTCAATTCCTTGGTCCTCAGCAGCAGCATCTGGCCCTGGGCTCCTGCAAATACAGTTTCTTCTCAGTTATTTGCTGATGGGCTCTGCTGCCTGGGCTGCAGCAAGAAGAGATCAGTGTGATGCAGAAGGGACCACAGTGTGTGAGATGTGTGTCTCTATCTAGGGACCAAGGTTAAATACAGATGCTCGGGTTGTGTTCCTTGCTGTACTGACGTTCTCGGTGCTGTGCTGCTTTTCTCTATAGTGCCTTTTATTCTACTTCCCCAGCTGCCTCTCCACTTGTGGAGAGGCAGGTGTGATCAGCTCCATTCTACAGATCAGGAAATGGAGACTCCGGGAAGCGAGGCCCTTCTCCCAGTTAATGGCAGGGCTAGGATGACAGTCTGGGCCTCCTTACTCCCATCCCCATACCCTCCTTCATCTTTTCCCAGGAATACTCTACTGGGGGAAAAGCTGTGGACACCAACACCCAGTCCAGGAGGATGCTTTTCCAGGGGCATCTCTCCCCAGCCCCCCAATTCTGACTCAAGGATCTGCCTGACAAAAATCTTCCCCCAAAAACCTGGTCAAGAGACACAAGTCTTGATCTCTTTGCAAGACTGCAGTCAGTGGCAGACTCTCTTCTTTTCCTTCCCCACCGGTGGGAGCAGTCACTGTGGCTTCTACAAACATCTAATCAGTCTTAAGGAAACTGCTCAAATGTCACCTCCTCTGGGAAGTCCTCCATGCCTTTTAGCACCTTCCTCTCTGCTCCCTCAGCCCTGGATTCATGCTTCTCAACATTTTATGATTTTTTCTCTTCGGTTATTTGTTTACAGATTGACCTCCTCTACCAGACCGTGAGCTCATCAGATAGGATACTGCCTTAGTCATCCTGATGTCCACGGCAAAACAGGCCAGAAATTATTCTCAAACAGGCTCAGCCTGGGGTTCCTGGCAGCCCTCCTAGAACCCTCGCCCTGGATCTGCTTTGCCATATCCCTGGAAAGCTCAGGATCTGGAAGGTTCCAGTGGGGAGGATGATCGAGTCTCCAGCTCTACCCTGAAGCCTTCTCCATCACTAACTATCCATCCAAAGCCAGAAATCCCCAAGTTGAACCTGTTGGATCTCAGGGTTAAAAGACAATGTGGTAAAGGGAGATGCCACCCCCCAGGGCCAGCCAGAGGGCCATCTCCCATCATAGATGAGGCAGCTGGTCAATTCAAGATGAAATGAGGGTAGAGGACCCTGATGGGCAGCGTTACGGTGATGGGGTACCATGCAGTGCATGGTCAGAGGTCCACAAAGACTCAACTTTTGACCACATGTCTACCCAGAGGTATCAGGGACTGAGGTCCCCCCCGCCACCGCCCGCCCCCCATAAGCTCAAGAGCAGGCTCTGTTTCTAGATGAAGATAGGGACTTAGCTATTGGCAGAGTGGCCCATGTATAAAAGATGCTGGATTCATGCATGTTGAATAAATGAATGAAGAATGAATGAAACCCCACCCTCACCTGAGAGCCAGGCTGAGCGCCTCCGCAGGGAAAGGAGATCCAACCCTCGGACCGTGCAGAGGATGCCCCCGCCAGGGCTGAGAACAAGAGTGCCTAGCGGCTTATCGGGAAATCAATAAGGAGGCGGGCCTTGCCTGGGCAGTTGACACGCTGTAAACAGGCCTTGTGCAAACACAATCATCTCCTCGGTTATTAATGGGCTTGCTCGCTGCCTCTTCATTTGTGCTCAAATATCAACAGAAAACCGTTTACTTACCATGGGGCTCCTGCTTACGCCGAGCAAATTTGGACAGGGCTAGTCAAACAGGGAGCTTGTTGTTTGGGCTAATGACAGAGCCCAGTGTAAAGTTTAGCAGTGGCAGAAGCAGGCAGAGAGGGCAGTGGCCTGCACCTGCCCCCAGGGATGGCCTACAGGAGCTGGGCCGGGGAGAGAAGTGGGCCGGGGAGAAGTGGCCGTGAGCCACACAGCCATGGTCTCACACGTGAACCCTGCTGAGCCCCTCACACCTTGTGGTCAGCTGTGATCTCCTTGGATCTTCACATTGATCCTGGGAACCAGGCCTGGCAGGAATTGCAATTGGAGGAGTGGCAGAGGACAAGGGCTTTACAGAGAGACAGCACAGCACAAATCCCAGCACTGGCTACTGGCCTGACTAGCGCACAGCTAGGTGCATATTCTTTGTCCTAGGCCTCAGTTTCTTCATCTGTAAAATGGGAAATGTGACAGTGCTTACCTCACAGAGTTGCCATGAAGATTAAGTGAGATAGAGCACAGCACAGTGCTCAATCCCCAGAATCCCCTTTTGCAGATGAGAAAACTGAGGCTTGAATGAATTTGAGACTCGCCCAAGGTTGTGTGCTTAGGAAGTGGCAGAGCCAGCCTAGAGGCCACGGCTTCCGCATTCAGCATTTCGAATGCTGTCCCTGGGCACGTTCCCCGGGCTCTCTGCTGTCAACGTGTGCCCCACGAGCCCAGCCCCAAGACCGCATCCCACCTCGGGTGGCCAGAGCTGCCCTGAGCGCTCAGCGTGGACCAGCCCAAGCTGACCTACCCCGAGAGCCCCGGCCCCTGCTCTCGCCCCCATTCTCTGTATCTCTGGTAGAACATTAACTGAGAATGGGGATCTCCGGGGCTCCCCTTTCATCCTCACGCAGCCCTGTCCTCTCAGAAAGTGTTGTCTCTTCTCGGAGTCTCCCCAGAACAATCTGTCTGGGCACTATGCAGGAGGAGCTTTGCCAGCTTCCTGAGCGGCCTGAGTCCCGAGTCCCTCTGCCCGGTGGCCCAGGCCTGGGGGAGGTGCCCCAAGCACCTATTTAACGCCTTCCCCTGCGGGTATCAGAGGCTCTCAAGCTGAGCCCCAGAGTCACCGGAAAGGACTAACCTCTGGTGGCCGCAGAATCAGGGGGGCTGAGGGGAGTGGGAGGGAGCAGAAGATCCTGTTATTGGAGCTGCACGTTTCACCTTCCTGCTGGACCGCACATCACGTGCCTGCTACAAACAGTTACCAAGCGTCTATTGAGCACCAGGGCGCCCCCATGCTAGGCCCTGGGCAAGCTACACCCCTGTCTGCGAGAGGTTTGGGTCTGTTACGGAGGTACACAAGCAAACATGCCAAGTGATCAGAGCTATGAGGCCCACAGGAGGGGCCCAGGGCGCAGGGATAAAGGGGGACTTGGTTCTGCATAGGGAACTGAAGATGACGTCATAGAGCTGGAAGGATGAGAATGAGTTTCCAGTCAAGGAGAGAAGCAAGGTCCCCCAGGTCACAACAGCAGCATGTGCGGACAGGAGGCATGAGAGAGCACGACACGGAGAACAGTGAGGCTGGGGAGGTAAAGTGGGACCTGTCCTCGACGACCCTTGTGTCCCGCAGTATGGGAACCCATAAGTGTGCAAAGCTAACAGCATTCATTCAGTCTCTATTTGAATGCTTTCCATGACAAGGAACTCATCCCCTCCCACGCCAATTTGTTCTGAGTCTGTGTCTTTGCTTTGAAGCAATACCCACCCGCCACCGAGACCTAAGCCAGCCTTTGGGCAGCACAAGGAAGCAAATCCTCACTCGTTCTACCGAGCCCTTAGCGAGTGCCTGCTGCATACTGTACTGGGTGTACAGAAGTGAACAAGAAAGACCCGCCCTGCCCTCAGGGAGCTGCATCCTGCAGGAGGCAGAAGGAGACCACCCTTATAAACAAACACACAGCAAGATAATTTCCGTCAGAGATAAGGCTGTGAAAGTAAGGAAGTGTGTGCTGCAGTGGAGAACGCTTGTGGAGGGGACGAGGGAGCAGTTCTGGCTTTCGTGGTCATAAAATGTCTATCTGAAGAGGAGAAATATGAACTTGGGGTGAAAGGGAAGGAAAGGACTGCTGGGTTTGGGGCTTGACAGCCGGGGGTGGTCAAGCTGGGTGGTACCCATTAACGAGATGGGAAGACAGTGAGTAGGTGGGGACGAGCAGAGGGATGGGTCAACTACCACCCACACCTCAGACAGACCAGCTATCAACCTGCAGCCCCCACACACCCAGGCACTGATGGGTGCCTGCCTGCGCACACGTGTGCACACACTCCCACACACACCTGATCACTTCTTTGCTCTGTGCCCACACTCACACACGGACCCAAGTGTGGGTCTTCCTCTCTGCAGTAAGGAACGCACTTGCAGGGCACACGTGCAGGGCCCGACCCCCAGGGCTGGCCACCCTCGTGGACACCAGATGACTCGGATGCCCAGAACACGGACACACACCTTTGTCCCCTTCCTCATCCTCACGCACACCTCTTAGTCCTCGCCGTGCTCACCCATTCATCGGCTTCTTTAACCTCCACTAACATGAATGCCCACCCCAGGGTGACTGGACTGGGTTTCTCCTCCAGAGGGAAAGAAATCCTGACGCCTGAGTCATCTGAATCTGTGGCAACGAAAGGTCTCCTGACCAGAAGGAACAAGAAAATGTCACTGGCTGATGGGAACAATTTTAACGCAAAATGCCACATTCTAATGATTGCACCTTTTGCTGTGGCTGCCAGCAAAAAGACACTTAGCTCTTTCCCAGGGGCCAGACTCTGATCAAACAGTTGTACTTCCTTCTGCCTCCCCTTTTCCCCAGAGCTGCACATCTCTAGCCAATCCTGCCTCCTCCCAGTGCCAGGCCAGGCCTCCACCTGGAGAAGGCAGAAGGATGCCCCCTGGATGGCCTGTCATGGGGTCTCTGTCACTCCTCCACCTTCGGACCCCTGGGGGGGGGGGCGGCAAGGGGCTCCAGCTCCACCCACTTTAACCCAGGACCTGGGATGAGATGCTCTCCTTCGGGCTCTCATAGCCCCACACCTTCCCTATCACTGCAGTCCCCTCCGTACAAGAACCTCTCCTTCGCTTCCTCTCTCCTCTCCAGACTCTAAGCTGCAGTTAGAGGAGAGGGATGGTGCCCATCTTGCTCACCACTGTGTCCTCAGAATCTAGCACAGGTCTGGCACATCGTAGGGGCTCCATAATATTTACTAAATGGGTGAAGAATAACGGAATGAAGGAAGAAAGGAACCGAGTTCCTCTTACATAGAGCAAAGGAGAAGAACATTTTTGCTTTTTCCCAGACCGCTCTGGTGCAATGGGGCCCCCGGGGTGCACTCAGTCACTCTCTCGACCTAAACCATCCCAGGTAGTCCCTCCCATCCTTAAACACCCTCAGAGCCCTCCCCCTCCCCTCAGCTCAGTGGGGAGCTTCAGCATCTCACCACACCCCCCAACCCCACCTCACCTCTCGTCACAGCACCTCCAACCCCATAAACACTCACACTCCTCATTCTGGGCTCTCTACCTGCAGTGCCCTCCTTCACCCTTGGAAATCCTGTTTATCCTTCAATCCCCGTTCTAAGGATACCCCCCATGGTACACGGAGTTCTAAAATAAGCCCCAAGATTCCCCACCCTTTGATATTTCAATCAAACCCTAGTCTAGGTATTGCTATGAGGAATTTTGCTGAGGTATTTCAAGTTCCAAAGCAGTGACCTTAAAATAAAGAGATTATTCGGGTGGCCTAACGTAATCGCCAAGCCCTGTAAAAGTAGAGCATCTCCAGCTCATCCCAGGAGGGAAGTAAGAGAGGTGGGAAGCACGAGCTGCTGGCTTGATGGTGGAAGAGGCCGCATGGACTGGACCAAAGAGCAGCCCCTGGGAGCTGAAAGTGACCACCAGCCAATCAGCAGCAAGGAAGCGGGGGCCTTGGTCCTACAACTGCCAATAACCTGAATGAGCTTAGAAGTGGATTTTCTCCTAAAGCCTCCGTATGAGAACTCAGCCCGGCCAGCACCGTGAGTTCAGCCTTGTGGATACTCTGAGCCAGGCTGGGCTTCTGACGTCCAGATCAGGGGAATCATAAATAGGTGGGTGGAGGAAGGGAATGATGGTGGGGTGGGGGTTATCGTTTTTTTAATTGCGGTAAGATACACACAGCATAAAATGTACCATCTTAGCCACTTTCTGATGTGCAGTTCAGTGGTGTTAAGTACATTTACACTGTTGTGCTGCCCATCTCCAAATCACTTTCCGTCTTGCAAACAGAAACTCTGCGCCCATTGCACAATAACTCCCGATTCCCCCTCCCCGCAGTCCCTGGCAACCACCTTTCCACTTTCTGTCTCTATGAATTAATGGGTGTTGTTTTAAATGGCTCGGCTTGTGTGATCTATTCTGCAGCCAGAGAAGAGCAATCCACCTCCTCTCTGAAGCCATGCTGATCCCCGACTTTCTCCTCCAGGCTTGCCCACAGTCCAGACCCGAGTCGGGGCAGCGTTTGTGCCCATGTCCAGGTGGGGAACAGAGCTCAGGAGTCCCCTTGAGAGTGAGGACGAGAATGTATTCACCACTGGCTCCCCGTGTTGCCTATTACCATAATAGCTAACAAAAATGACAGCTACCATTTTCCCATTTGTTAAGCATCTACTGTGTACATTAATAAGCCCTTATATAAGCCTCACTAAAAACACACCGAGATGGTAGTATTCATAATGAAAATCATAATCACTAATTTACAGCATGCTACGTAAAGTGCTTTATATATATATATATTTGTCATTTAAATCTCACTGCCTTATGAGATCAAAATTATTATTATCCCATTGCAGAGACGATGGGAAAGACTCCGAGAGATTAAAAATGACAATAATAACTTGCCCAAGATCACATAGCTGGTAAATGGCAAAACCAAGTAGGAACCAGCAGGCTGCATTCCATGGAATTACACCTGCTGGACCAAGAGAACAAGGCTGTGTGGATGGGTCTTCTGGAGTGTGATCAGAGACTCTCAGGGCTGGAAGAGACCTTGGCGTTCATCTGTGGAGATTGGGCGAGACCTGGTGAGAATGCCAGGAGGGCCTTGCAGGGTGAAATCAGGGTCAGATGCTGAAGCTGGGCCTAAAACAAAGCAGGACCTATGGGGCCTTCCCAGGACACAGCCACCCCTCCCCCAACCCACGTCTTCTGCCTGCCTCTTGTCTGTAGAAAAACTTTAACCGAAGAATAAGTTTAGTCAGAGAAGTGAGAAAATGCAGAAGCAAAGGAAAGCAGTCAAAGAAGACCAAATAATAATAGTTTAGTCATTAAGCAAAGTCAAGGACCTTTAGTTCCTCCTCCAGAGCTATAGATAATACTCTGAGCCATAGACTTTGAGCTGTTCTGCAGATACCGAAAACCCCACTGAGTGAAAGAAGTTAACTGCATGATGACCATACTATAGCCATGACATAAGCTGCCACAATTCCAAGAACTGGCTGCAGAGAAATGGGAACAAACTGACCCTGGAACCGAAGATTAAATGTACTCTGAACAATCAAGTGGGAAGCTGCTGCATAGCACAGGGTGATCAGGTCAACGCTTTGTGACCACCTGGAGGGGTGGGATAGGGAGGGTGGGAGGGAGGCTCAAGAGGGAGGGGATATGCGGATATACGTATACGTATGGCTCATTCACTTTGTTGTACAGCAGAAACTAACACAACATTGTAAAGCAATTATACTCCAATTAAAATATTTTTTAATGTTAAAAAAATGCTAAAATAAATAAATAAACAATCAAGATGGTGCTGATGAGACCCACTGCATGACTAACTTCAAGATGATTGTGGGAGCTGACTGTGCTGCTCTGCACACAGTGCCCCCTCCCTCTGCATATGCACCCCTGAAACTCCCCTCTAAAAGCCCTTGCCCCATGATCAGCTGGGGGAGTTGCCCTTTGGACACAAGAATGCCTTCTCCCCCCGTTGCCAGCTTCCAAAATAAAGCAACCTTTCCTTTCTACCAACACTTGCCTCTCTAGTATTGACTTTTGAGTGGTGAACAGCCAGACCTGAGTTCAATAACAGGACCAGTAGTTTCAAACCAGGTGGGGGAAGATGGAGGGAAACAGAGGGTAGGGCCATCAAACCTCCAATTCTCTTCTGCAATGAGAGTAAGTCCTCTTTTAACTCTCTCACGTGTTAGAGTTCCAAATAAGGTTCTAAAATGCAGTTCCACTACTAAAAACATAAGCTGAAAACCACTAAACTGTTCCAAGCCTTTTTACTATGAAGATGCTATATTTAACTATAAAGGCTCAGAGAGGTGAAGTCACTTGCCTAAGCTCACACAGCCTTTCTGTGGTCAAACCAAAACCAGACCACAGGTCTTCTCTCACATCTCCTTTTGGGTCACTGGGAAGATCTTGTAGTAGACAACCAAGACTCCTAAATTCCATAGGAGTTCTGCTGTTGGACTTGAAGCTGCCCTTAGCCAAAAAGACTGATAGGCACAAGAAGGATGCCAGGCAAAGAATGAGCAGTGGCCTGGGAGTGAGCACATGAGGTGCCAGTCTCGACTCTGTCCCTACCCACTGTGTGACCTGAAGCAACTCACTTTTCTTCCTTGGGCCCGTTTCCCCATCTGTGAAATGAGGGCATAGGCTGGGTATCCCTACATTTTTCCCAGCATAGATGTTTTATGAAGCTATGGTTCTGTGATCATAGGAAGGCCAGCAAGGAAGAAACTCAGACCAGCAGCAGTGACTCAGCACTCCCTTTCAGCTCTCTCCAGTGGCACCCCACCGCCACCAAAAAATGACAAGAGACATTAAAATACAAAGCAGCTTCAGACAGGGAAGTGAAGCAAAAGTACACAGACCCAGGGCTTCCCTGGTGGCGCAGTGATTGAGAGTCCGCCTGCCGATGCAGGGGACATGGGTTCGTGCCCCGGTCTGGGAAGATCCCACATGCCGCAGAGTGGCTGGGCCCGTGAGCCATGGCCACTGAGCCTGCGCGTCCGGAGCCTATGCTCCGCAACAGGAGAGGCCACAACAGTGAGAGGCCCAAGTACCGCAAAAAAAAAAAAAAAAAAAAAAGTACACAGACCCAGGCAGGAGGTGTCAGCCCCAAAGGAAGTAATTTAATAAGGGCCCACTTGGAAATTATATCGCCCCAAATAATATAATAAACCCTAATTTACTCACATTTATCTCCCAGAGTTTTTGGGGGGAAGCATAATCTTTCCTGCTCTACAGTGATGGATTAGTGCAATGGAAACTCCACTGGAAAATAAAAAAAATACATCTTGTTGTTTCTGACACGTTATTATTCAGTTTATGCTGTATGCCTCCTTCTAGGCCCATTACTCATGTTCACTTTTTCTCTTCTGTTTTTTCCCCCTTCCCTTCTTAAAAATCAGGGAAGGCAGGGCTGCCAGCACATGGCATCACTCAGCCATTCGCCTGAGCATAGCCTAGTGTTAGGGACTCCTGGGTTGGACAAAGTATGGTAGGAGAGAGAGGGGGACCTTCAGGAAGATTCTTCAGGGGATAAAGGACATTGCTGGTGCTCTGTGGTAAGATGCTACCTCATCTCTGCCCCCTTTTTCTAGCCTGGAATCAGAGCTGCAACCCACAGTTCTCCACGAACCCAGCTGGCCCCTCTAGTCTGAATGGACACTAAAGCCCTCTAATCTCCAGCTGACCACCAGGGCTGGCCTCAAATAGCTCTGTCTGAGCTTACTAAGGGACATGGGATAGGAAACTACCTCAAGCAAGTGAGGGGATTTTATCGGAAGGATACAGAGGGAACCAGAGGGGAGGAAGTACAGCCAGGCCTTGCAAGGAAGCAGAGAGTAAAGAATCAGGGATTTTTTTTTTTTTTTTTTTTGCGGTACGCGGGCCTCTCACTGCTGTGGCCTCTCCCGTTGCAGAGCACAGGCCCAGAGGCCATGGCTCACGGGCCCAGCTGCTCCGCGGCATGTGGGATCTTCCCGGACCGGGGCACGAACCCATGTCCCCTGCATCGGCAGGCGGACTCTCAACCACCGCGCCACCAGGGAAGCCCCAGGGATGATTTTTGTGTCTTCTGTCGCTTCACATTTTCTTTTCTGTGGCTTCATATTCATATTCTCTCTCCCTCTCTCTCTGCTTCTGTGAATCTAGTTCTAGTGTCTCTCCCTAGACACTGCCTTTCTTTGTTTATGATTCTAACTGGTCCATCCAGGTTCCTGGTTCTCCATTATTTCCCATGTCGAACATCCAACAAACTGTGTCCCACCTCTCCATTTCCAGGAAAGAGCCTCTGAGTGGCCCAGCTTGAGTCAGGACTCCAGCCTGGTCCCAGCAACTATGGAGGCAGAGTGAGGGGAGGGGTGGAAGGAGGGCATGTGGTAGTTTCATGGCAGTCAGGCCCAAGGTTTCAGTGGGCTGTTCTCTAAGAAGGGGATGCATGCCAGGTAGACACACTAAGAGGTGCCTGCTATTACTTAACCTTTCTAAGGCTCACTTTCCTTATCTGTAAAATGGAGATGGTGATAGAAGGAAAGAAGTAATAGAAGCAAAAGTACTTTATAACAGGCATCGTGCTGTGCACTTAGCACCCCTCGGGCTCTCCCAATTTGTGCTGGAAGGCCCTTCCCTCTCTTCCCCTCTGAGAAGAAGCAGTTGGCCCTCTTTGGTCCTAAGCAAGTCCAGGCTACAGAGGGGAGCAACAGGAACCACCCGTGTGACTGGTGCTGCTTTTCCAGGCACCTGAAGGCAGCAGTCCATAGACCTGCTCTCCCCAGGAAAAGGAAGAAAAGGGGGAAGGCCTGTAGCACCCCGGAAGATGCCATGCATAATTGCTAATAAGCAGGCGTGACCAAGCCTTAACAATAATTAAAGTTACCAACTGAGAACTTGTCCTTTTCTGGGTCTAATGGTTTTTCAGCATATTAAACATTAAAGGGGTAATCACCTCACATGCACCAGTGCCTATGCAGCCATCCTGTGTCTTGCCTGCTGACAGTAGGAAGCTGCAGGCAGAGCCCCAAGCAGAATCTGTGGGGTCTCTGCCTACCCTGGGGTTCCAGGCACAAAATCCCATCAGACCACCCCCTGCAAGCTCTGGTCACTGCCTGCGAGAGCTGGCCTCAGCCCAGGTGATATATCTCCATGAGGTCCTGCTCTGCGTCTCAAGGGACTGAGGTCCCCGAGGTCTGAAAGGAGTCAAGCTCCCACATCAGGAAAGCCCCTCCAAAGTCCCCTTGCCACCTCTTCTCCACTGACACTACTCCCAGGGGAGGCACTCACGCTACCCCTCATCACCACCTGCCTGGTAGACCTCATCCCTTGGGGAATAGGACAGGTCCTGGACATTCAGTGTAAACAGTCCTCTGTAACTCTGTGCGCTGTGTTAGGTCATGCATATGTTTCCTCTTATTTCATATAATTTGTGGGGTAGATTTTGTTATTCCCATTTTGCAGTTGAGGAAATGTTGGCTCAGAGAAGCTGATGAATTTGTCCAAGATCACACAGCTACAAGAGGAAGTACCAACGTTCAAAGGCAAGTCTACCTTCCCCAAGACCTGTCCTCTTTAGAGAAATCCTCCTGAATGCATTGACCAGACTCCCATTGGCCTGACTCTCCATGTGCCCTGAGAAATTGTTCTGGGCCATAGGGGCGGGGCTGCTGGGACTACTGGCCTCATCTGAGGTGCAATAGAAGAGACTCTTGATGTGGAATTAAAAGACCTGGGGCCCCCAAGTTCCAGCTGTGTTCCTACTAACAGTACAACCTTGGGCAAGTTGTTCAACCTTACTCGTGCCTCAGTTTTCTCATTTGAGAAATGGAAAGAATATTTTCTACTTCACAGAATTTTTAGGAGGGATCAAAAGAGATAGTACATAAGACCTAGAAAGCTGAAAATCATCATCATTCTTGGCCTTCAGAGACCATCCTGTGATGACCAGCCAACACCACGTATGTGGATAAAAGTGCAAATAGGCCCTCCATACGTTTCTGTGCATATTAGTGATGTGTATAGGTACCCAGGTCTTCCTCTGTCCTGGTGTCTCCTTGCATGTCTATGTATGTCTGTGACCCCTCCCATGTACAGATTTCCCAGGAATGGGGAATTCACTGACCAAGATTTGCATCCCACCCTGACTCCAGCAAATTTTTCCAGAGGCAAAATTATGACGTTGTCTTCAACGGGTCCTCCCACCTGCTCCTGCCCCTCAGATGCCACAGGTCCCGTTACTCTGGCATACCCCCAGCCCACCCTCCCTGGTCGATGGCCTCACTCCAGATCTTTCCAATTCCCCTTCCAAGAGGTACCTAACCTATGGCACTCTCCTCTCAGCTAATATATTTGCATTTTACGGGGTCTTTTAAGCTATCTCAGACTCTCAAAGGTAGTATGTCTTTGGGAGAATGGGGACAAAATGGCCTGGAGCCCCTCAGAAACACTTTTTTTTTTGGCCATGCCTCGTGGCTTGCAGGATCTTATTCCCCGACCAGGGATTGAACCAATCCCGGGCCCCCGGCAGTGAAAGCGCTGAGTGCTAACCACTGAACCGCCAGGGAATTCCCAGAAGCACATTTTGTAATCCCCTCTGCTTGAGCAGACCTGTATCCAAACACAGTAATCACAGACCAGCCCAGTGGTCTGTGAGCTCAGATGCATTGGTACAGTAAATTACATCATCTTAGAAATGACAGTGTCCGCTCCATGGTTCCTGGGTTTTGGAAAGGTACTGGCCATGTCCCTGGATTACATCAGCTGATAACTGAGTCTTGGACCATGACTGGGCCCTTGGCCCTGTCCAAGGTGCTGATAATTTTCTTGGTTGCTACAGTCCCTCTGTGGGAAAACAATGCCCCCTTGGGCAAGAAGACCCATGAACATGAACCTTCTCAGACAGTGGATAGAGGTGGGAAAGCCACAATCCATATTTTCTTGTTAGCTTCAGTATTCCCCTCTGTGAAATGGGGGTAAGAATAATGACTCACAAGAGCCATTATGAGAATTGTGTCTGATAACATATTGACGCACAGGGTAGACACTCCTTTCTTCTGGAAGATAACTGACCTATATCAACACCCTAGAAATCAATCTCTCAACTCTCTGTGGGAGCAATTCCACCCCCTCTGTGAAGCTTTTCCTGGCACCTGTCCCATCAGCAGGGAAACTAATCAATAGCTTTCCCCTAGGATTCCCACAGTGCAATGCACACACCTCCCCTCCCAGCGCTGACTCACTACATTGCATTGTATTTATCCATGTGCTCTTGTGCTCATCTGCCTTCTCCTTTGAACTGGTCCCCAAGGGTGCCTTATTCCTTGGCATGCCCATGCTGCTAGGTACATGAACACATGAGTCCAGCCACACAGAGGACAGTGTTTTTTCTTTGTGTAGAATTTCTCATCCATGCCCCCCATCTGCCCCACTCAGCTTGCCCTGCCCCTGCCTGCTCCAGCCTGTCTGTGCTAAGCCCACTCATCTCCCACTCTCGGAGCCTCAGCCTACCCCACTCGCTCGCACTAAATTTCTCCAAGACACAGTTTCTTCCATCATAAGGTGCAATTGATAATAACCTTGGATAGAACCTCTTGGAGTTATAATTTTCAGTTCATAAATGGCATCCACCATACAGTAGGTGTCACCCCACCCTTTGCACTCTGTGCATTTCTCCTCGATCCTTTTCCTCTCCTGATGCCCCCAGTCCCCACTCCCTTGCCCTGGACATTATGCCTTCACTGTCAGGATGGGCTGGATCCTCCTAGAGAACTTCCTGGTCAGGACTCTGCCACCATCCCCTCCACTTCCCCTGCAAATGGGGCAAAGTCTCCTGAGAAGGGGTGCCGAGGTTTACAGTGACTTCTGTGCAGGGAGTGGCGTGTCGAAGCTGGCTCCAGGGCAGCCTGAGCCTCCTGGACTCTGGGGTTGCCTGGCATCCCCTGACCTCAGCAAGCCACCCACTCAGCCAGAAAGTGCCCCCCTCCAGCCTCTCCCCCTCCGTCTTGGCTGCTTCTTGCCACTGCCATGGCCTCTCCTGCCCAAGAGAGCCATTAACAGCTCCACCCTAGGCCTGGACAGCCTCAGCTCTCTCTCAGCCTCTGGCCTCATCCCTTCGTCTCCCTCTTTCTCTCCCCCTTTCCTCCCCCTGTCCCTCCTTCTTATGCAAAATCCCGGTCTTGCTCCTAATGCAGAAATGGAATTATCTACAAGGATTTGAAAGGGCAAATGTACAGGGAGCCAAATGGCACCAGGCTTTCCTCTTCTTCCTCGCCTGATAAATTCCTTGCCTGATCCAACAGTCTTTAAATTAGGTGAATTAACTGTAAGGGAGAGTTCTGTGGGGCAGGGGAGGAGCTGCTTGGGGGAGGCTCTAAGTTCTGCCAGAAGAAGCTGATGGCTCCAAGGGGGCTGCCCTACCCCTCGGAGGCCAGAGTGCTTCCTTCAGTGCCAGCACCACGTGGATCTCTTATTGTGCCCAGCACTTTACAGCCTGCAGTCTCCTTTTCATCCTCATTATCTCATTTGCTCTTAACAGGACATTACAAAGTATCTATCACAATCCCTATTTTATCAATAATAAAGGAAGCTTAGAAAGTAGTTGACCTAAAGTCACAAAGCAGAGCTTGATCCTGGGCAGTCAGGGTGCTCCCATCATTCCCTGCCCTGTCCAGGCTCCCAGCTGCCCCATCACACAGGCCACAAAGTCCCCAGGGAGCTGGGAAGGCAGAGAGCCCAGAGTAGAGGCATCCTTGGATGTGCATAACTGAAAGTTTGGGCAGGTAACTCCATGAGACTTGAGAAAACAAGATATCTTTTCTGTAAAATTCAAAGGCAGCAAGGCCCTAGACTCCACAGAAAGCATCCTTGGTTTTCCAGATTGCAATACTAGCGTAGGGCCATAGCCAGAGAAGGATGGCACAGGAGATAAAGCTGTGGTAGGCGATGTTGCTACGGAGGAGGGTGTCTCCATGAGCTCCACCTATAGGTCTTTTCTGATGAGACTTCTGCACAGAAAATGGTCCCTTGGAAGCAGATGGCTGACACAGAATAGATAACAATTCAGTACCTGTGTGGAAACTGAGCCTCAGAGCTGGGAAGTGACTTGTCCAGGGTCAAATGATAAAACTATTAAAAAGACCTTGGAACAGGACCCAGGTCTCCCAACATCCAGTCCTGAATCCTTCCCACAGCACCTTACGTTGGGTCAAACGGCTGAGCTCTGTGGGAGGTGACTGAGCCGGGACCTAGGAGAGACTCTGGAAGATTGAGAAATCTTCTAAATGTGGATACTATTTGTTAAGTTCTTTTAAGTACTCTTTAATTATATAAAATAAAATATCTTCCAAAATTGCAAGGACCCTTTGTACTTAAATTTATTTGTTAATTATTAAGCATCTATTGCATGCAGGGTGCTATATAGCAGGTACCATGGGAGACAGGGGAAAAGAAAAAGACCTTGTCCAGTCCTCATGAAATATACTCTATCGATGCACATTTATTCATTCCATAAACATTCACTGAGATCCCACTAGGGATGTTAAGATGGTCAACATAGATAAGATCCCTGTCCTCTGGGAGCTTATATTCTGGTGGAGAATCATAGCTTATTAAGCATTTACTACATGCTGGAAACTCTTCTAAGTGCTTTACCTAGAGTATCTTGTATAATTTGCACAAGCGGTCTGTGAATGCTCATTTTACAGATAAGGAAATTTGAGATCCAGAAAAGTGAAGAAACGTGCCCAAGTTCAGTTACTTCTGAGTTTAAACTACTTAGGATTTGAACCCTGGCAGTGTAACCTCAAAGACTGTACTTTTACCTGCTTTATTACTGCATTTTATTAGTGTGAAAAAGTTCCAAAGAACGTATACCCTCCCAAAGGCGGCCGTGCAAACCACTTGCCCCCTAAGCTGACAACGTGCCTGGTCATTAGTCTCCGGGGCCCTAATGAACACCATCACACCATCACTATCATTTATAGGCCTATCATGTTCAAGTTTGGATTTGGTCCTCTGCGGTCCCGCTACACTTTACCTCGGTAATGATTTATTGTTTTAATTGAGACTTCACTTAAGTCGAACTCATTGCCACAAGCACGAGGGGTTCCAAGCCCCCCAAGTCCAAGGCCAAGGTTGGCCCAAGCCAGCTCTCTCTCCCTGGCTCTTCTGACTATAGCCAGAGAGTAACAGAAAGCTGCAAGCCATCCCCCGAGGCGGGGGGACCGTACTTCCAGCAAGACAAATGGCTTTGTATTCCATGGAGACGGCCCTGACGCTCAGTGGCCTTTGGGTTAGTGAGTGAGCACAGCGCCCAGATAGGTCAGCGCTGTCAGGAGGGTGGGTGGGACGGCGTGTGCGTGGGGAGCCCAGGTGGGGAGAGGTGAACCCTGTCACCACAGGGGAGCGAGCCTGTGACAGCAGTTTAGCAGATCTAATGAGCAGCCCAGCTCCCCTGCGTCAACCCTGACATCTCTGTTTCCCCAGGCAGCAGCATCTGTCCCTCTGCCAGGCTGGGCCCTACCCCCGCCCGTTCCCCTCCCTGGTAGCCAGTGCCAAAGAAGTGGCTGTGTGACAGTGAGATGGAGAGCTAAGGAGAGCAAAATTGGGGGTTGAGCCAGCCCCCTACCTCAGAAGGGCACTTCTGCATAGTTGCATGGGCCTTGGACATGGCAGAGGCCAGAGATGCTGAGTGGAGGCCCCCTTGATAAGCCAACATTACCAAGGACCTACTGTGTGCAGGCCCTGGCCAGTGTGTTTTGGGGATTTGAAAGTGAACAAGACTCAATCCAGTCCTATAAGGGCTCCAGGCTGGTCAAAAGGCAGACCCTGATAGCTACAAACAATCTACCATGGGAGTACAGAGAGAGCCATCACGCCTAGCTCAGAGGCATTGGGAAGTCTTCATGGAGAAGTCTTCATGGAGGAAGCAACTCTTGAGATAACCGTTGAACAATGGGTAGGGTTTTGACAGGAGAGAGAACCACTGGAGCCAAAGAAGAGAAGCAGGAAAGCAAGGGGTTGTCTGGGGATTCCAGGAAATCAACTTGGCTAAACCATAGGACGCAGGAAGTATAACTAGAAAGGTAACTTGGGACCTGGTGATGGGAAGTCTTGGATGCCAGGGGAAGTAATTGTTCTTTTTTAGAAGATAATGAGAATCTATTAAGTTATTTGATTTGGGTAATGACATGGTCAAAACTGGGGGATTGACCAGGAGACTGAAAGAGAGAGGATTATTGGAGAAAGAGCTACTGGACTTTACTACTCCCTAGGCAGGGAGCAGAAAACAGAAAGAGGAGTATATCACCTAGGGTTAGGTATGGCCGAATATAACAGAAACCCAGGGTCAAGTGTTTGTCCCTAAAAGAAGTCTAGAGGAGGCCAGTCCAGGGTTGACATGGCAGCTCCAGATACACCGTAGACCTAGGTTCCTTCTGTTCCTGTTCTAACATCCTAGCATATGGCTTCCATTCCCAAGGTCACTTCATGGACCAAAATAGCTGCTGAAGATTCTGCCATTGTTTCTACATTTTAGGCAACCAGAGGAGGGAAACGGGAGAAGGCAAAAATCTCTCTCTGAGCCAGCTCCCTTTAAAGAACCCTCACACTTTCTCTTACATGATTTCCTCTTACATCTCATTGACCAGAACGCAAAGGAGGGTGGGAAATGGAGTCTTTTAGCTGGACCCGCTGTGCCCTGAATACATTCAGGGTTTATCGCTAGGGAGAAAGGGGAGATGGCTATTGGAGGCCAAGCAGTAGTCTCTGGCACAGCAACACCTCTGAGACTGTTAGAGCAGGGGCCTGGGAAGATACTGAGCCCAGGGGCAAAATAGAGGAATCCAAAGAAAGAGGAGGTTTGGGAGTGAAGACAGACCCTGGTTCTGATGCTAGGGGAAAGACATCTGCTGGGGGGTCCCTGCTCTACCAGCAGCCAGGGACTCCCACTGGCCTCCCACCTTTCTTGGGGTCAAGCCTTGGAGAAAACCCTCAGCGACAGAGGGTGAGTGGAGATGAGGGGATGGAAACGAAGGCTTGGGAGGACCAGAATCCCTTGTCCAGAGATGACAGGGGAGAAGCATAGACTCTGCCTCATCAAGTGGGGGTGGGCACCTGGCACAGGCTGATACCACGTGGCTCCAGGAGGAAACCAGGTAAAAAGGCCTCAGGACAGAGTCACGGATGGAGGCAAGTACAGTGCACGGGCTGGGAGGCTAACTCCAGGAAGCCTTCCCTGGAGGAAACTGCCACACGGGGTGCTCCCCTGCCTGGCAATGAGGCCACCAAGCAAGCTGAACAAATTCTCCTGTCTCAGGACACCAGGCCGGCCTGCCACGGCTTGGCTTCTGGACTCAGCCACACCCCACGTGACATCTCTGTGGGAGAGCTGGAGACATGGGGAAGGGGAGGCCTGGATAGCTGTTTTCAATCTCCTCTCCCCTCCCTCACTCCAGCAAAGCATGTGGGGCCCACAGGTTGAATGCCTTCTAGCAAGCATGCGTCCTTTGTGTACAAATGAGTGCAATGAGCATTGCCCTTTCTTCCGCTCCCATTAGGATCGGGTACTTCTTTTTCCAGATGAGCTCTCACCTTGAAATATTTCTGTTCACCCCAACAGTTTGTCTCACGACATAAATCTCTGGGTTTCCCAAAATGTCTAACATACGGATGAGAAACAGATTTCTTTTCACCATCCAGTGCCAATAAATTCTTAGTCTCTATCTGAAATGCTGTGTTGAGAAGGGCTCTGAGGACCCTTCTTGACTCCGTGGGAAAAAGTGCTATAATCTAGTTTGATGTCTGCCATGGGAAAGCGAGGAAGGATAGTGAAACAAACTCCAGCTAACTGCCATCCTGGTGTAGCACTTAATAAGTGTTTAGTAAATTAATGCATGAGTTACAGTGGGTCAGTCAAAGGGATAGTCGTCCCTTCTCTCTCTAACTGCCTCCCCCAACCTGGGTCTGGAATGAGCACCTATTGTGTCATCCCAAACCATAGTCAGGTGTCTAGGCAGAAGGACTTTTTTGGGCTATTAAGTGCAGGGTTCTTGATAGGCAGCTCACCTTTGTCTCTCTGAGAGATTTTCTTCCTGCAACGAGGGCTCTGATACCATGGCCCAGAATTCCATGGCAGTCTAGGGGAGTCCTGAGGCCAGAAACGGTTGTTACAGGAAGGGGCAGCCAGGCCTCTGTTCCCTGAGACTCTAAGTGGAGTAAGGCAGCTCTCAGGAGCCCAAATCTTGAGGGTTTATGAAGAAGCCCCAGCTAGGGTGATCCAAGTCCCATGCCTAGATCCACCTGGCAGGGCTATTAGAAGGGGTCACCATTGTTTCCTCCCATTCTCTCCTAGCAGCTACCCAGACAGGCCTCTCAGCTGTCAGGGTGCTGTTCCCAAGCTTTACGGAGCTTCTCTGCACCCCCATCCCAATCACCCCACACTCCCCTACCCCTGTCCAGGCAGAGCGCAGCCTCTCGCTCCACCAGGCAGGCTGGCGCGCTCTGCCTTAACTCTCCTGAGCCCTCCAACGTTAGCCAGCTAACAAGAACAGATCTGACAGAGCAGGATTACCCCCTCGGAGGGAGCCGACTGATTGTGTTTACTCCCAAACCTGGCCCTATTTAGTGGTCTGTGTGCATCATTAATCTTCTTCCACAATCCGTTCCCCATCTGCTCCCACTTTTTAATGAACTGCCACTTGTCGCACTCAATAAAATCAGCACTTTGCGAGAATTTCAGCAACGATGGATGGATGGGAGGGAAGGCAAGAGGCCGCCAGAGCAGGCGATGGGGAAGAATGAGGGAAAAACCAGGGGGAGCTGGGCAAGGAGGCGGCGATAGAGATATCCTCGCGGGTTCAGGAACAGTGTCCGATCTGCATGGGCAAATGAATCACAGCACGCCTGGTGATCTGGGCAGCCTTGCCCCCAGGCGAGGCACTAATAACCACATCAGACCACGGCGCCAGCAATTCTTACACTACACCATGTCAGGCTGGGTTTGATCGAAGCCAGCCTGCTTTACACAATTATTTTCCTGGTCATGAATGCCGCAGGAAGCATGGGGATGCAGTTTTCCAAATGTGGCTGCCAGCTCTGGGGATTCATCTGATACCAGACTATTACCTCCTGATTGCTTGACTTGGCAGTCAAACCACTCCGAGCCATGAATCAACAGCAGGAAGGGTGCATGGGGAAGCTGAGGCTTCAGGTTGCACTTTTTCAATCACATGTCAGAGGTGTGATGAGGGCTCCATCCAGGGCTCCTAGAATGGGGAAGGGCGGCGGGGAAGGGTGAAGATGGGGGTCCCTGCTCTACTTGCGAATCTCAGGGCTAGAGAGGTCAACCACGGGGGTCATCTAGTTTGAGGCTCAAGAAGAAAACCAGGGCTAAAGAGGCGAAGGGACTTGCCCAAGGTCACTGCCTCAGTCCCCTGTGGTTGCTCTAACAAACTACCAAAAACAGGTGCCTGAGAAACAACACACATTTATTTCTCACAGTTCTGGAGGCTGGGAATTCCAAGGTCAAAGTTTCAGCAGATTTGGTGTCTGGTGAGGGCCTATTCCTGGTTCGTAGATGGCCATTTTTTTCTTTGTGTCCTTGCATGGCTGAAGGAGCAAGGGACCTCTCTGGGGTCTCTTTTATAAGGGCACTAATCCCATTCATGATGGCTCCACCTTCATGACCTAGTCACCTCCCCCACCCCACCCCCCGCCCACCAAAGGCCACACCTTCTAATACTATCACATGGGGCATTAGTATTTAACATGTTGAGCATTTAGAATTGGGAAGCGACCCAAATATTAAGTCTATGGCAGTCTCACAGTGACTGTCAGCATGTGGACCATTTGGGTAGGGCTGTAGCCCAGGGCTGACCTTCTCTCTCATGGGGAGTAAGGGCTGGGAGACAGGCTCTGCCTTCTTGGGGACCCCTTCCCTCCAGATCAGAAGTCCTGATACCCTCTTCCCAAAGGCTCTAGTTTCTGGACAGATGCAGAGCAGGGCAGGGAGGGATTGGGATCTAGAAGCAGTCTTGGCCTCATAAGCCTTATGTGCCCACCAAGTCGATGGCTGTTGCTCTCTCAGTCTAGGCCAAGGAGCTCCTGCCTTAGGGTTTGGTCAGTCAGTGGGTCTGTGCACAAGTGTGAACACCTGTCACACTGCGAGGTGCTGACAAACAGGTCACATGTACGGCCCGCCTGCAGCTCAAGGGGCCTTGGGCCTACAGTTCAGGGGGTTTCCCACCAGGACTCTGGCCAGCCCCTCCCTGACAAATAGGATTCTGCTCCTGGGGCCCGCAAATGATGCACGGTTCTGCACCCCCCACCACTAGGCTGTCAGCTCCATCAGGCAGGGTCTCGAAGTGTCGCATTCATACATTATCCCCGGCATCCAAAGCAGAGCCTACTAGGTGCCCAATAAATATTTACTGAATAAGCAGATGACTGGATGAACGAAATGAAGGTCCAGAACCACCTCACTTTGCATGTCATCTGTCTTTGGGGCCTTAGAGGCTCCTTCCTCCTCTCTCATCTCCTTGGTCTCTCTGAGGCTGCCCACATGACCCTCTCAATACTGAGTGCTGAGCTGGGGTGGGCCGGAGCCTAGCAGGTCCAAGCCTGAAGGTGCATCCTTCTCCTGAGCCCAGCCCTCCCCAGGACCATTTTCTCCCATGCCTCACCCACCAGTGCTCCCCAGGCCCCCCTCACTCAAGGCTGAGCTACCAGGAGTGTGAAAGGAAGATGATCCTACTCACAGCATTTGCTCCAGTCCTCAGAGTCGCCCTAGCCTGGTCGACTCTGCACAGCCCTGTTCCTGCTCCAGCTGCTCCCCTTCTTCAACTTGGGCACTCTGGGCTCAGAAGGTGTGTCCACCCCCAGATTTTGCCCACACCTGTGAAAGGAAGTACCACTTGAGGCAAAGAGTCCCTTGAAAATCACAACTGCAAGGGGATAGAAAGGAAAATCAGAGTTCCAACTTCCCATTTGCGGAAATGTAGTGAACGATCAGGGACCAATGGCTTCCTCCTCCAACCCCAACCCTGGGGACATTAGAGAAGCAAGAGAGAGAAACACAGGCAAGAAAGTAAGAGTGAACATGAGATGGACGGAGAGAGCTCCACGTTGCCTTGGGAAGGAGACCTCTGCCCACCCTGTCATCACCATGGGGCAGAAAACAGCAGAGCAAGCCCGGGGTGGGCTGTCAGTAAAGTTTCATCCAGGTGGAGATTGAGAGCCCCCCCCCCCACACACCATAAAGAATAGGATTAAAACTTAAGGCAGTTCCCTGGGGGTCAGGGTCACCTAACAGAGAAGGGGACGGTGGTGGTCCATGGGCAGTGATTGGACACTGGCTGTACTACCAGGGTTCTGCATATTGATGTGCACTTATTCATCCTCCCACCTCAAATACCCTAAACTCACCTGGAAAGGCACCAGGTGGGGCCCGGAATTCATCTGCTCCCCCCTCACTATGTGTAACAGCCAAGATGGCTGACACCTCTAGAGGATATCAGTTCACAGAGGAAAATAATAAAATATCTGAGGAATGCAACCCTTATTTCTTAAAAAAAAAAAAGAAGACAAGAAACTATAGCAGACAAAAATGGAATTAAAAGACTAAACAGAACAATAATTTAAAATAACTTTATAATAATGATTTTCTAAGAGATAGGGGAAGGTACTGGTGAATGAAGTAGGAACACAGAGTTCTAAAGAAGAGGCAATTGGAAATTCCAGTAGGAAAAACATCATAGTTGAAATAAAGAAGTCAGTATATGAGTTGAATAGCAGAATAGATTCAGCTAAAGAACTGGAAGATTAGATTGATGCTAAACAGCACCATAAAGGGATAAAGAGTTGTAAGCTATAAAAGAAAAGTAAAGAGATATGATGCACAGAAGTAGAAATGTCAATATATGTTTAATAGGAGTGCTCAAAAGAGAGAAAAATGAACAGAGGGGAGAAATATTTCAAGGAATAGTGATTGAGAACTTCTCAGAATTAAAGCAAGTTGAAAGGCTTATATAGTGCCTCATATAGGATGGATTGGGGGGAAAAAATACTCTAGACATTTTATAGAGTAACTTAAGATCAAAAGTAAAGAGTAAAATTTTTAAACTATCCAAGAAGAAAAGAGCAGATAAACTACATATGAAAAATGATCAAATCAACGTCAGCTTTCTCAACAGTAATCCTAAATAAAATTTTTTTAAAAAGAGAAATATAGTAATATTTTCACTGTTGCAGGAAAAAAATCTTTAAACCTAAAATTTCATAGCCAACTAACCCCTATTTAAAAATAAGATCAAAATAAAGGATAGTAACAGGCAGGTGAGACCTCAGAATATTCTCTTTGGAAAACTCTTGGAGGAGGTACTCTGACAAAAAGGAAAAGAAATTAAGGAGTATGTTGGGAAATATATGGGTAAAAAAGAAAAAGGAAAGAACTGAAACAACAGTGCGCCCATCAGAATCTAGAAGTAAGATTTTAAGCAAACCTAACATGGTGGGACAAGGTGAGAATCATCATGAAAGTGAGAGATACAGGTTGAGGACCATATTCAGGGGAAGAGAAAAACATGGATATACTTCAGAACTTAAGAAAAAAATGTCATCAGAAGTCTTAAAAGGGCAACCATCAGAAAAATTAAAAATAGAATGAATTACTTTTGACCAGTCAGCTTTTGCAAGGTTATGCTACAGTAACAAGCAACTCCATCTCAGTGGCTTGCAACAACATAGGTTTATTTCTCATTCAGGTGTTGGCTGCAGGCCAGCTACTGCAGGTGTGTTTGATATATCTTCCCAATTCAGAACCTGGCTGAAGGAACAGGTCTTATCTCAGCCTCATGGGAGAGAAAAAAGTACAGTAGGGGAACCATATGATGATACTTAAAGCTTCCGCTCAGAGATCGTGGTCAGATCTTTTTGACTCATATTCCATTTGTCAAGCAAATCTCAAGCTATGCCTGGTGTTAATGGGATAGGAAAGTATAATCAACTCACAGGGAAATGCTGCAAGTCACATCACAAAAGGCAGGGATGTATAACCCTACTGTGGGGAGGATGGTAACATCTTTGAAACCAGGAAAAGAAAATTCACTCTGATTAATGTAAGGCATAAAATGGGAGAGGGGATAGAAACTTACATAAGACATGACATAAGATAGCAGAAAGGAGTACTAAAATAAACAAAAATTATAACAAAGATAGGGAATCATATATGTGTCGAATTTTCTTAAAAAAGCAAAAGCCAGTAATATAGAGATGTATTTTAAAACAAAATTTAGCTTTCCAGTCTGGATAAGATGGTGTAGATCCATCTCCCTGCTCCTCTCCCACAAAGTGCAACTATAAACCCTGGAAATAATGCCAGAAGCAACCGAAGGAGAACTCTGAAATGTGGTAAGAAAGCACACTGGTTTGTGACCCTAGAACCAGAGGCACAACCAACAGCAAGGCATCTTGTGTCCCCATCCAACAGAAGAAGGCAACCAGACCCACCATTTCCTAAACCGCAACCCAGCAAGAGAAGGCAGCCCAGTAGGCTAGTTCATTCTCCCAAATTAAACAGAAGTTTGTCTGACAACATCAGGTAAGCCCAACACCACCGGAGAGGGTGACTGATGGGGAGCCAAACCGACAAGCAGCCATGGAAAGTACTCTCCTGCCCTACTGGGCCTGAGACACCCTCCCCCACTGAGAGACCCCCTGGGCCCAGCCTGGGTTTCCCCTGCTACCCCTCAGGCAGCACAAGCCTAGACAAGTGAAATCCTCAGTAGCATCAGATAAGCCAAGCAGACCAAAATAACACCAGAAAGGCTCTTGGAAACCTTACTGTCCTTAGAATAACCACCTACAAATGTAGGTCAGGACCTGTATGCTGAAAGGCTAAGAGTTTACATAGGACCCTGAGACTCATAACATAATATATAAAATGTCCAGGAACCAATTTAAAAATCACCTGTCATACCAAGAATCAAGAAAAATCACAAGCTGAATTTTAAAAGGCGATCAACTACGCCAACACTGAGATGAATCAGACGTTGGATTTATCTGACAAGATAATTTTTTTAAAGAAGCTATCATAAAAATGCTTCAACAATCAATTACGAATTCTTTTGAAACAAAGAAAAAAATAGACAGTCTTAAAGATTAAGTGATTTTTTGAAAGAACCAATGGACATTATAGAATTTTAAAATACAATAACAGAAATGTTTTTTAAAGAAAACCTCACTGGCTGAGCTCAGTAGTTAGAGTGAAGATGATAGAGGATAAAATCAGTGAACTTGAGGACAGATAAGTAGATTTCACCCAGTCAGAACAATGGAGGGAAAATAGAAAAAAGAATGAGCACAGCCTCCAGGATGTGGGGGATAATAACAAAAGATCCAACGTTCGCATCATCAGAGTCCCAGAATAAAAGAGGAAGAGAGTGAGGCTGAAAGATTGTCTAAAGAAATAGTGGCTGAAAATGCTTGAAATGTGGCCAAAGAAACAAACCTACAGACTCAAGAAGCTGAGCAAACAGAATAAACTCAAAGAAATCCATGCCAAGGAACATCATAATTAAACTTCTGAAAACCAAAGACAAATCAAATTTTTGAAAGCAGCCAGAGAGAAACGACGCATGACCGATAGGGGATCACCAATTCAAATCCACCAAATGATAGTGGATTTTCATCTGAAACCATGGGAGTCAGAAGGATGTGGCACAACATTTTTCAATTTCTCAAAGAAATGAATTATAACTACAAATTCCATGTCCAGTGAAAGCATCCTTCAGAAGTGAAGGGATATAAAGATATTCTCAGACAAAGGAAAACAAAAAGAATGTTTTGCTACCAGACCCCAGACCTACACTTAGAGATTGACAAAAGAAATTTTTTCAGACAGAAAGGAAATGATTTTTTTAAAAAAGAAGTAGAATCTTGGAGCATTAGGAAGGAAGAAAGAACAATGGAAAGAACAGAAATATTGGTGCATATAAAAGACTATCCTATTCCTCATATTTGATGACTGAAACAAAAATTACACCACCACCTGATACCCAAGCTCCTGAAATTTGGAGAATTCATCCAAAATTTTAAAGAGTAATTAACAGCACTTTTACACAGCTCTACCAAAAACAGAAAGGGAGGAAAATTTTACCAAATTTATGAGGCCAGTGTTACCCTGATAACAAAACTAGACAAAGAAAGTACAAAAAAGGAAAACTACAGACCAGTACCTCTCACAACTTAGATGGAAAAATCCTCAATAAAACGGCAAACTGAATCCAACAACATATAAAAAGAATTATACATATGACTGAGTGGGACTTACCCCAGGTATGCAAGGCTAGTTCAGTATTCAAAAATCAATCAATGTAGCCCAGCATATCAATAAGCTGAAGAAAAATCATTTGATCATATCAATTGATGCCCCCAAAAAAGTATTTGATGAGATTCAACATCCATTATTTTTTTAAAAAACTCTCATTAAATTAGGAATAGAGGGCAATTACCTCAACTTGATGATGAGCATTTACAAAGAACTTTCAGCTAGCATCATACTTAATGGAAAATGACTGAACACTATCTCCCTAAGAGAAGGAATGAGACAAAGATGTCTACAGTCACCACTCTTATTCATTGTAATGCTGCATGTTCTAGCCACTGCAATTAGGCAAGAGAAATAAAGAAACAAGGGGCATACAGATTTAAAAGAAAGAAATAAAATTTTTGTCTCTATTTACAGATGACATGATTGTCTACATAGAAAATCCCAAGGAATCTACAGAAGATTCCTAGAACTAATAGTGAGTCCAGACAAGGTTTCAGGATAAAAGATAAAACACACAAAAATCAATCACAATTCTATATACTCTCAATGAGCATACAGAAAAAAATTTAAAAGCACAATACCATTTACAATCACTCCAAAGAAAATGAAGAATTTAGGTATAAGTTTAACAAAGTATGTGCAGGATCTGAATCCTGAAAAACACAAAATACTGATGAAATAAATCAAAGAAGATCTAAATAACTGGAGAGACATACCAGGTTCATGGATTGGAAGAATTAACATAGCAAAGATGTCAATCCTCCTGAAATTGATCTATAGGTTTAATGCAATTCCTATCAATGAGGTTTTTTGTAAACACAGGACCAGTAAGATAAGAGAGAGAAAGAGAGAGACTGATTTATTATAAGGAATTGGCTCAGGTGATTATGGAGGCTGATAAGTCTCAAGATCCACAGTTGGCAAGCTGGAGACTCAGGAGAGCCAAGTGTATAATTCCTGTCTGAATCCAAGTCTGAAGACAGGGGAAAAGCTGTCTTCAAGCTGATGTCTCAGCTTGAATACAGGCAGGCAGAGAGAGAGCAAGTTCTCTCTTACTCAGTCTTATTGTTCTATTCAAGCCTTCAATGGTTTGGATGTGGCCAACCCATGTTAGGGGAGGGCAATCTGCTTTACTCATTCTACGGATTCAAATGTTAATCTCATCTGAAACATCCACAGAGCCTCACAGACACACCCAGAATAGCTGTTAACCAAATATCTAGGCAAGTTGGCATATAAAATTAACCATCACACAAAAGAAACTTTAAAAAGAAAAAAATAAATTTAAAAAAATTAACCATCACAGTAGACAAGCTTATTCTAAAACTTACAGTTGGCCCTCCATATCCACAGATGTGGAACCCACAGATAATGGAGGGCTGACTGTATTATGCCATTTGATATAAGAGACATGAGCATCTGAGGATTTTGGTATCTGTTGGTACAGGGTGGGGGGCAGGGCAGTGGCCTGGAACCAACGCCCTGTAGATAATGAGGGATAACTGTCTGCAAAAAGGCACAGGCTCTTGAATTGCTAAAACAATGTTGACAAAGAAGAATAAAGTGAGAGAAATCACTCTCCCAGATATTAAAATTTACTTTATAGCCATACTAATCAGGACAATGTGGTACTGGCAAAGAGATAAACACATAGATCAATGGAACAGAAGAGAGAACCCAGAAATAGACCTACACAAATATGCTTAACTGATTTTTTTTTAAAATTATTTATTTGGTGGCACCGGGTCTTAGTTGCAGTAGGCGGGCTCCTTAGTTGCAGCCACGGGCTCCTTAGTTGAGGCATGCAAACTCTTAGTTGCGGCATGCATGTGGGATCTAGTTCCCTGACAAGGGATCAAACCCGGACCCCCTGCATTGGGAGCACAGAGCCTTCACCACTGTGCCACCAGGGAAGTCCCTGCTTAACTGATTTTTGACAAAAATACAAAAGCAGTTCAATGGAGGAAGAATAGTGCTCTCAACAAATGATGCTGGAACAATTGGACATCCATAAGCAAAAAATGAACACCTAAACCTGACACCTTATACAAAATTTACTCAAAATGGATGACAAATTTAAGTGTATAGTGTAAAACTATAAAACTTTTAGGAAAAAATAAAAGTATGAGAAAAATCTTCTGGTTCTAGAGCTGGGTAAAGCATTCTTAGATTTGATATCAAAAGCAAGATCTGTAAAAGGAAAACTTGATAAATTAAACTTCATAAACATTAAAAACTTTTGCTCCATGGAAGTCTATATGACAAGTTACACAATGGAAAGAATATTTGCAAACCACATCTCCAATAAAGGACTAGTATCTAGAAAACATAAAGAACTCTCAAAACTGTAAAAAAAAAAAAAAACACACACACACACAATTAGAAACAACTAACCAACTAACGCTGGAGCAATTAGAAGCCCATAAGCAAATATATAATTAGAAAATGAGCAAACGACGTGAACAAACATTTCACCAAAGAGGACAGATGGTAAATAGGCAGAGGAAAAGATGTTTAACATCATTAGCCATTACAGAAATGCAAATTAAAACCACAGTGAGATGTCACTATACACCTCTCATAATGACTAAAATAAAAAACAGGAACAACACCAAATGCTGGTGAAGATGTGGAAAAACTGGGTCACTCATACATTGCTGGTGGGAATGTAAAATGGTACCGCCGCTCTGGAAAACAGTTTCTTATAAAACTAAACATGCAATTACCATACAACCCAGAAATTCCACTCCTGGGCATTTATCTCAGAGAAAAAAAAAATTTATGTTCACCAAAAAAAAAGACAAAAAAAAAAACTGTAAAACTGTACACAAATGTTCATAGCAGCTTAGTTTGTAATAGCCAAACAATGGATATTTCAGATGTCCTTCAATAGATGAATGGTTAAACAAACTGCAGTGCAGACATACCACAGAACACTATTCAGCAGTTAAAAAGAATAAACTATTGACACAAACAACTTGGATAAATCTCCAGAGAATTATGCCGAGTGAAAAAAGTCAAACTCAAAATGTTACATATTACATGATTCCATTTAAATAACATTTTTTTCAACAACAAATTAGTGGTTGCCAGGGATTAGGGATAGTAGGGAGAGAGGATGGAGGTGGATGTAGTTACAGAAGGGCAATAAGGATCCTTGTGGTGATGGAACTGTTCACTATCTTGACTGTGGTGCTAGATACACAAACCTACATGTGTGATAAAACTGTAAAGAACTAAATGTGTACACACAAGGATCTATCACACACACACACACACACACACACACACACACACACACACACAAATGAGCATAAGTAAAAGTGAGAACATCTGAATAAGGAATAAGGCTGGTGGATTGTATCAATGTCAATATCTTGGTTGTGAAATTATACTACAGTTTTACATAATGTTACCATTACAGGAAACTGGTTAAAGTGTACATGGAATGGATCTCTCCATATTTCTTATAATGCATGTGAATCTACACTTATCTCAAAAACTGAAATTAAAAAACCAAAATCTACAGAATAGTTGAAAAATAAAGATATGGTATGGCAGAGATGGATGATTGTCAATTATACTCATTCTTCCCTTCTTCTATATAATACAACACAATTTTCAACTGGACACAGGGCTTCCAGGAGTAAAGACTACATTTCCCAACTTCCCTTGCAACTAGGAGTGGCCTAAGACTAAATTCTAACCTTGGAATGTAAGCAGTAATGATATATTCAACTTCCAGGAAGTATTCTTAAAGAAAGGGGACATGTCCTTCTCCTTCCCCTTCTTCTTTCCTTCTTACTAAATCATGAGCACAAGGGACATAACCTAGGGATTGTGGAAGGACCTCGGGTCCCTAAGGACTTTATGTGGCTGCCATAACAGCTCTTATCTGCCTATGTTTAATTAAGAAGAAATAAACTTCTATTATGTTTAAGCAACACCATCCTAGGCTTCTTCTGGATTTTATGAAATAAACTTCTACCTTATTTGGGACACTGGTATTTTAGGTTTTCTCTGACTACAGTTGAATCTGGACCTAACTAATACAAATAAAAGATATTCCATGGAAAAATAAATCACAGTTTTATTTTCAGACCATGTGGAATTCCAGGCCAACTGTAAGAGACAAAGAAGGAAGTTATTTCCTTTCTCAGCCATTATAGGGGTTTTTAGTAAGGGGAGACCCAACTTTGTTGGAGAATTCCTTGTTCGTCTTTCCATGGGGGATGCGAGCCCCTAAATCATACCAATATGCCAAAATATGGTCATTAAACTGTGTTCTAAGGAAAAAAAAAAAAGAAGGAAGTTAAAAACTGTAAAAGAACAATAGATCAGGACACTATAAGGATCATGAATATATGTGTGTTTAATAATACAGTCTCAAAGACTGTAAAGCAACAGCTGACAAGTACTATGGGGGAAAAGAGACACATCCAAAACTGCAGTTAAGGAATTTAACATACTCCTCTCAGAAGCCACCAGATCAAGAAGACGAAAATGAGCAGATAGATTTGAATAATAGAATTGATAACCTTGAACTGAGATAGAATGAAGAATTTTACACCCAAGACATGAGTGTATACTATTTTTTAGCTCACGTAGAACATTCAAAACAATACACCATGAACTCAGGCTACTAAGGAGGATGATTCAACCATTTCCAAAGACCGTAATAAAAATAGGAATCGATACAAAAAGACAGTTTTTTATTAATCTCAAAGGTATAGAAACTGAAAACCCAAGCTACTTAATAATACTTGTATTAAATAGGAAATCATAGGGGAAATTACAAAATACTTAGAACTGAATGACAATAAAAACCCTACATGTCAAAATTTGTAAGATTAAAGTGAGACCTAAGGAAAATTAATGGCTTTAAACTATATTTACCAGAAAACAACAAAGATGGAAAAAGTGAGCTAAGTATTTAACTCAGGAATTTAGAAAAAAAAGATTACAGAATAAACTCAAAGAAGAAAATAGTAAAAGAAAAAGGGGTAGAAATCAATTAAAATGCCTTCAGTTAAAATATCACCTTATTGCAACTCCTAATGAATTAACTGATCTAACCATTGACCACCAATTGCTACTAAAACCAAAAAAAAGAGTCAACCAGACACTGTCACTAAGTTCCTCTTGAAGGAAGAATATAACCTACTTATGAGGTAGTCATGTAAAAAACGCATATATATGTAGATATCAGTATAGATAGACAGGTAAATATGATACAGATAGATTTAGATATAGATGTAGGTATAGATATATAGATCAAATCTGATCAACCCTCTAGATCCAACTGCAAATTTGCAGGAAATTTCATGAAAGTTCAATCAACTCTAAATTCAATGAAAGCCCAATCAAAATTCTAGTAGATTTTCTTAGACAGTTGACAAATTGATTCCAAAATTAACAGATAGAAAAATGAAGGCTCAAAGTCCACAAATAGCTAAATCAATTTTTTTAAAGAGCAAAGTATGGTGATTTGCTATATCGGATATTAGGACATAATACAGAGCTATATAATTTTATAAAAGTTTGGTTCTAACTCAAGAACAGACATATAAATCCAATGGAGCAGAAGAGAAAATACCTATATGCATAGGAACTTGATATATGATAAAGGTAACACCACAAATAAGTGGGAAAAGGATGATTTATTTAGTTGATGGTTTGCCAGTAAAACCTCTACCTCATACCATACACAAAGGTGAATTCCAGGAAGATTAAAGACCTCAAATTGAAAGGTAAAATAATAGATCTAATAGAATAAAAACAAATGAAACTCTTTTTGTGATCTTTGTCAGGGATGAACCTCATAATCAAAACCCAAATAGCAAAAACCATAAGGCAAAAATTGATGAACTTGACTATAACAAACTTAAAGATTTATATTAATTGAAAGGATGCTGTGTTTATTTCCTAGGGCTGCCACAACAAAGTACCACAAACTGAGCAGCTCAAAACAAAAATTTATTGTCTCATCATTCTAGACGCAATAAGTCTGAAGGCAAGGTGTCAGCCAGCCCTTGTTCCCTCTGAAACCCACAGGGGAGAATCCTCCCTTGGTTCTTCTAGCTTCCAGTTTTTGCCAGCAATCCTTGGCATTCCTTGTTTCATAGGTGTATCACTCCAATCTCTGCCTTTATCACCATATGGCTATCTTCTTCCTGTGTGTCTCTGTCTTCGCATGGTATTTTCCTCTCCTTATAAGGACAGCAGGCATACTGGATTAGTGTCCACCCTACAGACTTCATTTTAACTTGATTACAATCACAAAGACCTAATTTCCAAATAAGGTCACATTCACAGATACTACGGGTAATGATTTCAACACGTCTTCTTGGGGAATACTATTCAACCCACTACAGTCTGCCCTATGCCCCCAACCCAAATTTACATCCTACCCACATGCAAAATACATTCACCCCATCTGAACATTCACAAAAGTCTTAACTCATTCCAGAAACAATTCTAAGTCTAAAATCGTATCTAAACATTATCAACTCACAAAGGCCCAAATCTCATCATCTAAATAAGGTATAGACGAGATCCTGGGTATGATCCATTTGGGGACAAAATTCTTCTCCATCTGTGGACCTGTAAAACTAGAAAACAAGTAGTCTGCTTCCAAAATACAATGATGGGACAGACATAGAATAGACATTCCCATTCCAAAAGGGAGGAATTTAAAGGAATAAAAAGGTCACCATTTTCAAGCAAGTCTGAATCCCAGAAGGACAAATTCCTATGGATTTCAAGGCCTGAGAACAATCCTCTATAGCTTGATGCTTTGTCCTCTGGACCTGTAGTGATAGCTGCTGCCTCTCTGGCCTCTGTCTCTGTGTCTGTGGATCTGCCCTCGGAGTCATTCATCTTTCTCTTCAAGGGTAGTACATGTTTGTAGTTGAGTAGCTCTATCACCTACTTTCCTGCCTATAAAATCCCAGAAATCTGACAGCTTTCCTTTTCTTAACCAGCCTCTGTCTAAGCTGGCAGTGTTTTAACTGGCATATCATTCTCACAAACCTTGTGGGTTTCCTGTGTATGTCAGAGACATCTATGCCATTAGACAAATGTTCCCCACAGACACTTTCCACATAACTCTGCCTCTGTTTCTGGCTTCTGCTGAGATTTGATTTGACCCATTGGTCACATACCTAAATCTCTTCAGCAAAATATTGTCCAGCCACACCTTTGGTGCTCTCTCCAGAGTGTGCTTTCTCAACAGTGAATTTTCTAATTTTGGCAATCAGCATAAGCCAAGAAACTCCCAAACCATCAAGCTCTGGTTCCTTTATTTTTAACCATTTCTTCTTCAGTTGATCTCTCTCCTCTTGGAATTTGCTATAAGCAGTAAAGAGAAGCCAGGCCACACCTTCTACACTTTGCTTGGACATCTCCTCAGCTAAATATCCAAGCTGAGCTCTGATTTTTACCCAACAACAGAACATAAATCAGCCAAATTTTTAATTTTATTTTTTAATAAGAATTGCCTTTTTTCCAGTTTCCAGTAACATGTTCCTCATTTCCTCCTGAGGCCTCACCAGAAGAACCTCTAATGTTCGTATTTCTAGCAGCATTCTGTTCATGATGAGTACTGTATTCTCTAAGATGACAGAAGCTTTCTCAACTGTGCTCCTCACTTCCATCTGAGCCCTCACTAGAATAGCCTTCAATATTCATATTTCTGCCAACAATCTCTTCAGTTTAATATAGGATTTTTTTATAATGAGCCTCAAAATTCTTCCAGCCTCTGCCCATTACCTAATTCTAAAGCCATCTCCGCATTTTTAGGCTTTTGTTACAGCAATACCTCACTACCCAGTACCAAAATCTGCAGTAGTTTCCTAGGGTTGTCATAACATAGTTCCATAAACCAGGTGACTTAAAGCAACAGATGTTTATCCTCTCATAGTTCTGGAGACCAGAAGTCTGAAGTCAAAGTGTCAGCAGGACCATGCTCTCTCTGAAGGTTGTAGAAAAGAATCCTTCCTTGCCTCTTTCAGCTTCTGAGGGCCCCAGGCGTTCCTTGGCTTATGGCAGCATAACTCCAATCTCTATCTCTGTCTTCACATGGCCTTCTTTACATGTCTTTCTGTGTCCTCTCCTCTTCTTATAAGGACACCAGTCATTAGATTTCATCTTGAGATCCTTAACTAGTTACATCTGCAAAGACTTTATTTCCAAATAAGGTCACATTCTGAGGTTCCTGGTGGACATGACTGCTTGGAAGACACAATTCAACCTGCTACAGATGCTATGGACAAAATTAATAAACAAGTGACAACTGATAGAAAATATTTTAAAAGTCTAAAATCATTAAAGATGATTACTATCTCCAACATGCAAGAGAACTGTGAATCAACAAAATGGAAAATCCTATAGAGAAAGAGGCAAAGGATATGAATAGGCAATCCATTGAGGCAGAAACTCAAATGAATAAAACTTTTATAAAGAGCTATTCAGTCTCATTAATAATAGGAGAAATCCAAATTAAAACAAGGAAACTCTACTTTATGTCCATAATTTTGGGTAGAAAAATTAAGTTTGCTAATACCAAGTATTGGCAAGAATGTGGAGGAATGGGACCCTACATAATTTATACTGACTTTCCATCTTGCTCAGAGTAAAGTCCACAAAGCCCTGCATTTCCTGGTCCAGCTACTTCTCCAGCCTCATCTCCGACCACCCTCTGCCCCCCTCTCTCTGCTGCAGCCCACCAGCCTCCATTCTGTTTCAAGTGTGCCAAGCACACATTGACGCCAGGGTCTTGGCATTTGTTTCATGTGCCTGGAATACATTTACCCCATTCATGGCATGGTTCCTGATTTCCTTGAGGTTTCTGCTCAAATGTCACTTTGGGGGATAGGCTTCCTTGACCACTCTGGTAACAGAGGACAGAGGCTCCCTCTTTGCTTGGTGTATTTCTCTCCATCACAGTTACAACTCTCTGACACACTTTATATTTTGCTTGTTTGTCTGTTGATTGTCTATCTCCCTCTACTAGAATGTTCACTCTGCTTTGCTCACTGCTGCATCCCCTGAGCCTAGAACAGTGCCTGGCATATTATAGGTGCTCGGTAAATGTGTTGAAAGAACAAGGAACTACTAATATTTATTGAGCGATTACTGGATATTGAATGCCTTCATTTAATCCTTACAGCAACCATATTAGTCATTATTACTTCCATTTTACTGACTTGGAGACTGAGGCTTAGAGGGTTTAAGCATCTATGGGAGGTCACACAGACAGCAGATGATTGAGCTGGGACTTGAGCCCAGCCTGGTTGATTCCAAAACCCAGGCTCTTAAACACTTCACTATACTTCTGTCAATCACCCACAGGGTTCATAATTCTCACATGGTGGACATGAATGTTCACGGCTCAGTTCTCCTGCCATAGGGAACACAGCTGTCATTCCTCTAGATCCAAAACCACATTAGTGCCGAGGGCCTGCCTCCCCGGGGTTCCCCCAGGCAATGACCAAGCACAACCGGTACTTGTGCTGCCCTCTTCTAATGGCAGCTTTGGCTGGGGACTCTCCAATGCCTTTTTAGAGCTCTGCTAGGTCTCAGATTCTTCCTATGCAATCTTCCTTCCTTCCCCCTCTCTTTTCACAGAGTCACACTGCCTACTCCCGCTCCCTCCCCTTTGTCCTTCACAGGGTTTTCACCGGTGAATCTCTTGCACCCCAGATCCCATCTTGGCTTCTGCTCTTTGGAGGTCCTGATCTAACATAAGCATAGTACCTACTACAGCTGGACATACACACCCCCCGTGACCCAGCAATTCCCTTCCCATATATATACTCAGAAGAAGTGCACACATACTGTCACCAAAAGACATGCACAATAATGTTCACAGCAGCTCTATTCATAATAGCTCAAAACTGGAAACTACCCAAATGCCTATCAACAGTCAAACGGGTAAATAAATCATGGTATATTCACACAATAGGACATTATACATCAAGGAGAAAGGATAATCTACAATTACTCACCACATGGATGGATCTCACAAACAGAATGTTGAGTAAAGGAAGCCAATGCAAAAGAGTACAGACTGTGAGATTCCGTTTATATAAAGTACAAAACCAAGCAAAACTAATGCATGGTGTTAGAAGTCAGGACAGTGCTTATCTCTGGGGGCCGGGGGTGAAGACTAGAGAGAGGAGTAACAGGGATTTCTGGGGTGCTGGGGATGTTTTGTTTCTTGATCTGCATGGTAGTTAAGTGGCTTGATTTATTTTTTGGAAATTCTGCACTTACAATATGTGCATTTTTCCCTAGGCACATTATACTGCAATTTTAAAATATTAACAAAAAATAGAAGATCAGGACAATGTTGAACAACGCTCTCCAGAACGACAAAATCACAAGCCAACTGGTAAGCTCTAACCCTGTCCCCTGCTCCTGTCAGGGTTCCACCATCCTCATGGTCACTTCAAGACTCGAAAATGTCCCTTCCTTTAACCCTTGATGGCCAGTCTGCCACCAAATCCTCCTGGTCATTTCTTCACAATATCTGTCCGCTTTGACCTGGTTTTTTTGTGTTCCTGCTGTCACTGCTCCATCAGATGGCTAGGCTCAGCAGAAGCTGGCTTCTAACTAGTCTCCCAGCCTGGTCAGGGACTAGTGAGGCCAGCAAGGCACCCAGGGGGCTAAAATTTAAGGAGGCATCATTCTCAGGGTGCTGCAAGCATGGAGTTGACAGCAGAAAGTGATGTTTCTTTAAATTCTGCAACCAGGCACCTGGCTTGCCTCACACTAGTCCCTGCTCTGTCATGCTGGATTAATCTTGTTTTCATCATGTCCCTCCCCTGCCGAAAGATTTACCATTGTCCCATCTGCCTACTAAATTAAGGATGATCCTGGATAGGTCATACCATCTCCTTTAGCCTCAGCTTCTTTATATATACAGTGAGGAGCCTGGACTTAGAGATGGCATATAGATTTCCTTTTTGAGTATAGCAAATCTAATTGGCTATAACAGCTATCTGGGGCATTGGGTTAAGAAAGATTCTGAGGACAAGTACAGATTCACCTGGAGAAAGGTACTGTGATCAAGTCCTGATATTTGGCGTGAGCGAGAAAGAGTACAGCCTTGAAACACATACCAGGTGTTTGCCTTAAGTGACTAAGAACAAATTCTTTATCCTGGCATTCTAGACACTCCATAATCTAGTCTCATCATACAATGGTCCTATTTCCTAGATAATCAAGTGGAAAGTGTTCAGCCTAGTTTCAAAATACAGTACGGTGAAGTGCCCTGGGACAGCTGCACCGTGCTGAGTTGCAGCGTGGTTACCTGTGGTTGTAACATCACTCTCAGGCCCACTTGGGCAGAGCTCCCATTGGTCAATCCTTGGGCTCCCACTGGGCTCATCTCCATTTCCAGAACCTAATTCCAAAATACTGTTCTGAACTCCCTCCAGAGAGCTGATTTATATCCTGGTTAAGAGAAAAGGAACCCAAAATATTGTGCCCATTTGTTTGAGCCATGGATGGTTAAACAGGGTCATCTCTCACCTGCCGACCAGCCTGGGCCTCTCGGCTCCTCTGGTACCTGCTGGATTTGACAGCTCAGCCCAGAAGACAAAGCCCAGCCGATGAGCCCAGAGAAATGCCAACACAGGGCCTCTTAGAGGTGCCCCCAGGGACTTGTTCATGGGGCTTTCTGAATCCAGGGTATACACACACACACACACACACACACACACACACACACACACACACACAGAGCCCAAAGTGAATGATTCATTGAATGGGGAAATCTCCTCAGTCCTAATTTTTCTTTTTTTCCCTCTTTCCCAACATCTTTCCACCCAAAATGGAGATGGCTGGGTTCTGCCTGAGCTGGCACATCCAGGACTCTGGGGTCAGAGAGAACCCAGCCCTGCCCAACCCCTCATCTCTTCTGGGTGGACACCTACATGCAGCTACCCAGAAGGCAGGTACATGTACATACATGTACTACAGCAAGATTTGTGCTCTGCTTAGGCCGAATACCAGGAAAATGCAAAGCAGTAGTGGTTAATTCTCCACAGTGATGTATGGATGGTTTCTCAGAGGAGGTGACTGAGGTCTTACAGGATAAGTAATAGTTGGCCTAGAAGAGCAGAAAGGGAAGGGAAGGCTTGTGTCAAGGATGTAAGTAGGAATGAACTCAACATATTATCCAGCAGCGGTGGGAGCTCAAAACCCCAGGACAGGACCTGTGTGTCTCCAGCCCAGGACCTCATTTCCCCTGCTTGGAGGTCTCGGGGACATTCCTAACATCCCTATCCAGGATGGACCCATTAAGTACCGCACAATGGGTGAAACAGTAGGGAGATAACATTCTAGAGATCAGAGGTCCCAGAAGAGAACAAGCGGGGGCACCTCTGCATCCCGTTCCCCTGGCAACGCCCAGCAAGTGGTCCTGTCGTGCTTCCTGCTGAGCTCATCACTGTCTATCCATTCAAGGGCCGACTCCTGTCTGCTCATTGACTGAGCCCAGGGGATGGATGTGTGATAGAGTAAGCAATGGGGAGGAAGCGTGATCCCCTCCTGAGGTCATGAGACTGGTGGGTGGGGGCCCATCGCCATCCCAATGAGTGAATCAAGTAACCTGATTCTCAGGAAGGGATTTCAGTGAAGTCATCTGGAAGGAGAAGAACTCGGATACTGTGTGGCAGCAATATGTGAGCACAGAGGGCAAGAGGGGCAGCAGGGAGGGATGAGGGAGGGGGAGAGGCAGAAAGTTCCTTTCCCACTGTCCAAGAGCTCTATCCACCGACTCCGCATCCCCAAGACACAACTACAGGCACCCTTCAAAGCCCTCCTCCTCCATGGAGCCTTCCCTGAGTGCCCCAGGCAGAAGGGCCAGAAGCACAACCAAGGTTGAGAACCACTCCCTCTAGACAGTTGTCTGAGGAAGCAGGACCCTGCAGTGGAATTAACAAGGGCTCAGGAGGCTCAATCTGGGTTTTATTTCCAATTCCGCCTCAACTAGATGGGTGACCTTGGGTGGCGTACTCGTCCTTAACAAGGACAATTTTCTCATCTGCCAGTTGAGAAGTGACCATAATACGTACATCTCTCAATATCGAGAGGATTACATAAGATATTTGTAAAGCCCCAGAACTTAGTAGATGCTTGATAAATGTATTTCTCTTGTAACATGCTTCATTTTCAAGCACACACCTCATCTCCTCATCTAGACTGCAAGCTCCAGAAGGGAAGTTTTGTAACACACACACACACACACACACACACACACACAGTGACAGCACAATGCCTGGCACGTGGACAGCTCAATATATGTCTTTCAGAAATAACAACTTATAGAGCAAGAGGGAGAGAAAGGAAGCAAGGAGGCAGAACCTTGAGAAGAGAGATTTGCTCCCCCTAAGGCTGGGCAGGAAGCTGAGTCCCATCCTTCTCGTCTAGTTGTCAAGTGCCTGTGTTCATTATCTTTTTTTTTTTGCGGTACGCGGGCCTCTCACTGTTGTGGCCTCTCCCGTTGCGGAGCACAGGCTCAGTTATTTGTGATCAAACGGTTTGATGTTAATGTGGATCTAATGTATAAATCCATACGGGTCCCACAGTCATTTAGTATTAATTAAGCAAGGCCATTTTAAGGCTGGGATTCCACTGAGTTTACTGCGCTTAGCGTTTAATGGCAGGAACCACTTGGCCACTCCGCTTTCTCTCTGCTCTTGCCTTGTCCCTTTTACCTCCAGAGGTCAGAGCTGGAGCAGAGTCACAGCTGCCCTGGGATGGACAGCGGTGCACAGGAGGACCCTGGCTGGGGTGCAGATAGATGATTGACAGGTGGGGAGTTCACTAGAGGCCCAGCCTTGACCTTGAGAAGCTGACATTTCATTAAGAAGAAATAAGGGCTGCATTGGCAGAATGCTAGCCTGGGAGTCTGGAGAATGGGGTTTTAGTCCTGCTCCACTGCTGCTGACTGTCTGTGCAGCCTCGTATAAGACATTCCCTCTCTGTTCTTCATCGGTTAATTAAGGAGTCTGGACAAGCCAAGTTCATTCCCTCTATCTGGAATGCATCTCCTTCAGTTTCCCCCGGCTTCTTTATTCCATCTTTCAGGTCTCAGCTCACATCAGCTCATCCAGGAAATCTCCTAACCAACTACTCCCCACCACCCCATCATTCTGGAGCATATCCTCTCTGCTTTATTTTCTTCATGGGACCTGTCACTATCTAAATTATCTCGGCATTTGTACTCATTTGTTTGCCTGTATATTATCTCTGTCTCCTCCCACTACAAACTCCACAAACCAAGGACTTCATCTGTCTTATTCAACACTTTAACACCAATTCCCGGATCAGTACCTATTCTGTACGTGGCACATGTATATGGCACATGGCAGGGGCTCAAAAAATAACCAACCACTGAATGAATCATTAGGTGATCACTAAAACCCCTTCAAGATGGGCATTCAATGGCCCTTGACATCTGGGCCCAGAAAGCAAGGGCAGAATTGGGTGCAGACAGAGCTGGGTTAGCCAGGAAGACTGGTGGGGGAAGGATGATTGGGACAAGTCCCAGGGGATGGAGCAAAGCCGGCCTGGGGGGGAGGAAGAGATGGGTGCTGCCTTGAGCAGACGGCAGACATGAGCCGCAATGGCGGAGAGCTCCGAGTCTCCGCAGCTGCTGCCCTGTGGGCTTCCAGCCGGGACCATCTGGTGACGCCATGTCAATAATCGCAGCACAAGGATGCCCCGCGGACAGGGAGTTTCCCTTCCAAGGCACCACTATGCATATCACTTCACGTTACTCTCTTGCCATCCCCTTGACACGGGGCGTGGGGAAATATCTTCTGTCGTTTATAACACTTATATAAAATTAACAACGCCAAAATTATCCATTTGTTTAGTACTTTCCAGTTTCCAGAACACACTTTCCTATACAGGAAGGCTAGTACATTCCCCATTTTGCAGAGGAGAAGACTCAGGGAGATGAAGTGACTTGTCCAAAGTCACTCATGGAATAGGTAGCCTGAAAAACTCACACACAAAACTCAAATATGGTCTACAACCCAGTAGCCTGCTTTCCAGACGAGGAAACTGAGGCACAGGGTACCTGGTGAGATTATGACAGTCCCCTCCACATATACCCAGGGGGACTAAACTACTTGCAGGGCCAGGGTGAGGCCTGATGAAAACAGGGGGAAGGGAACAATCTCCCTTTCAGACTGCAGCATGGAGATGGAGATTAGCCCAAATGAAATATTTCATTATTCTAGTTCAGGGAGACAGCATCAGAGAACCACGGTATTACAGGCTCCTAGAATTTTTAAGCTGAAAAGGATGATGGAGATATCTCCTATCTCTTTATACTAAGATTATATAGAGGGCTCAGTTCCCGGTTCTAAGCTCTTTGACTTATCATATAATTTCTGAAATGAAAAGCAAGATGCCATGCACAAAGTAGGCCCAATGAATATCTGATGCAGGGTCGAGCACTGAAAGCAGACAAGTAAGGTAGATCAAGGGTAACAAGTCAAACCGTGGTCGCCACTCGGCCTCAGTGTTGGGGTCCAATAGGGAGTGGTGAGGACTGTGGCAAGTTGGAGAATATAAACCTGTCTGAGGGGGGTATTACTGCAGCCAATCGTTGCCATGGAGGCGTGCAGGCTCAGTGTTATACCAATTCTTAAAACTTCCAAAGAAACGCCAGAGATGAAGATCTCTATTAGAAAGTCTAGAATTTTAAATGTTGGCATGTAAATGTAAAGCACTGTGTGAGCCAAGCAAAATATGTCTAACAGCAAGTTTCCATCCATTGACAGTTGTAGTTAAGTGGATAACTCAACTCTGTTCAACCCCTTCATTGTGCAGAGGGGGCAACTCCAAGAGTTAAGCTATGGTCCTGAGATCACAAGCAATTACGGGCAAAGACTAATCGCTCCAGATTTCTAATCCAATTCTTAAACTGTTGACCCAGAGATCAGGCATCTGAGAATCCAGTAGGTTTGGAGACATATCACTACATGGTTTGATGTCCCGCATCCACACATTCCATCCAGCCCAGACCCTGGCCCAGAAGTCAGGGTCCATCCTCCCGCCTGACCTGGAAGGCCTCGCCCACAGAAGATGGGCAAGGGATGGAGGTAGCACCTCCTGATCTCCTTCCGTCCAACGCCTTGGGAGGTCCCCCCACCCTCTTCACAATGCCCCAGGCTCAGGCCACTTAGAATGCAGCACCATGGCACAAGCCAGCTGTCACTTAGGCACTTACAGGCATAACCGTGGAAAAACCAAAGCACTGTTATTACACTTAATAACCAGTTTCCACATCATCAACTCATTGGAGTCTGAGAGGCGCTGTTAGGGTGTCAGCTCCCTCAGCCTAACAAGTCAGCACTAGAGTGGGGCACAGGTGGGGCTGGGCACCAGCCTCCAGGAGTTACTCTGTACCCTTCCTGCCTCATGCAGAGGGCACTCACCCAAGGCCAGCCTGAGGCTCATTCCTGCCCTCTCCCCCGACCCAACAGTGCTCAGGAACTTAGCAGCTACACCAACGGCATCCAGGGTTTGGAGGAGGGCCAGAACCCCAGAGAAGGGGGGTCTGGGCCCTGACTGGTATCTGAACAGGAGGAAGCAAACTGGCTTGGCAGACTGGGGCCCAGGGGTCTGGAGGAAGAGTATCCAGGGCTAGGACCCCTGCAGTGGTATCCTGGCTCTGCTGTGTGACCTCAAGTAAGTTACTTCATCTTTCTGAGCCCCCGTTGCCCCATTTGTATAAGGTGGTGCCTCAAAGCTTTCTTATAAGGGTTCATTGAAATGTATGCATAGTGCCCAGGATGGCTTCCACACCCAATACATGGCAGGTATCGCCGAGCTCTTATTGAGCAGAAAGATGCAGAGGTTGGGGGTCCTGAGCCGGGAAACAAGGACAAGCACAGGGATTAACAGGAAATAAGACCACTAGGAAATGTTTCTGAATTGGCCTAATACACTGAGGAAAGGTCTTTTACAGCTGCGATGAAAATAGTTAGCAATAATAAAACCTAACGTTATCCTTATTGTCCCCCTTTTAGAGTGAAAGTTCAGAGAGGTTGATTTACTTACCCAAGGTAATCCAGCAAGCAAGTGGTAGAACTGGGCTTGGAGGCCAGGCAGTGAGACTGCAACTGAGATTTTAGCCATCCTTGCCGTCCTCCCTCTCCCCTCCCCTCCCAGTCCGTTTATCTACAAGGGAAGACCTGCCGTGATGTGGGGTTGGGGGAGGGAGCAGTTCCAGGATGGAGGCCAGGGCAGAGGCCTCCAGAACACAATGATCCTCCTGTCACTCTGGGTCAAAGCCACATGAGCCACACCTTCCATGAGGCCCAGTCAAAGCGGTGGTCCCCACCGAAAGCCTTGGAGGGCGCGCGCGCGCACACACACACCCCCTCTGGACGGGCCTCTCCCGCTGCCCCGCTCTGGCCTGAGGCAGTGCAGTGCTGCCATCTTTCGGCCCCACGCGGCACTGCAGCCCCACCCGCCCTCCGGGGTGAACCCAGCCGGAGCAGCTGCCCCCCGTCCTGCAGAGTCTGTGCCTGGAGTGGGGGGTCCTCCTCCGTGAGCCCTGGAAGGACGGCTTCTCAGCATCAGCCATGGCCCAAGACTCCAAACCAGCCCAGGCAGCCACAACGGGGCCCTCTGCCCTTGGAGAAAGACAGTGTGTTCAGGCCCCAAGCGGTACAGGGCTCCCTGAGGTTGCCTCCTGCCCCGCCCCATGCCTGGGCTTGTGCTGGGACCTGGGACCGCAGAACAGGGAAAGGGAGCGGGTGAGTGTGAGAGAGAGCATCTCTGAAGACCTGGGGGGGAGATTCATTGCCAGCTTCTGTGAGATTCCCAGAGAGCCAGGAGTCCTTATCTCTAGGGGAGGGATTGTGGGTAATTAGTGTGTATGTTTTTTGTTAGTTTGCCTTTTTATTCGTTTTGTTGTGTTTATTTCTTATTTTTTCTTTCTTTTTTTTCTTTATGCTTAATTGGAATTTTACATTTTTCTGCAATGACCAAGTAAGCCTCAAGAAATAACGTGATATGTTTATAAACTTACCTGCAAGTAAATTTGCTTTTAAGTAAAGACACAATAATTTTAGAGCAAAAAGGGACCTTTTGCCAAACCCCTTTCTTTCACAGATGAGGAAAATGAGCTCCAAGATAGGTGACTTGCCCAAGGTCACACCACTAGTCAGTGGGGAGACAGACTGGAACTTCCCTCTCAGGACAGGATCTTTCCTTTTTGAGAGTGGGCTGGGCCTTCCCTGACCCTCCAGCCAGGGTATGATCCCCTATTAGTCCCACAGCACCCATTTTTCTGTTTACTGTCTGTCCCTCTCATGTAAGCTTTGTGGAGGCAAGAACCTCACCTGCATTGTTCACTAAGGTATTTCCAGTGTCCATGTTGAGTGAGTGAATGGAGTTAATCAGGGAAGGCTCCCAGGAGGAGGTGAGTATACATCCATTTTTGAAAAAGCAATGGTCGTAGATCAATAGAAGACAGGAAGCATCCCAGGAGGTGGAGGATGGCCTAGAGCTGGCACACAGTAACTATGTATTCCCAAATACTTGTGGGGGAGGGGAAAATGGCAGAATGGCATGGATTGTCCTCACACACACATAGGTGAGCTAGGACCGTTTTGCTCATCCTGGGAATCTGGGACAGAAGCTAGAAAGAGCTCCTCTCTGGCACCAGGAAGGGCTCACTAGGAACCGAAGCCTCAGGGCAGCCTAGCTGGGTCAGTTGGGATCTGGCTGGGCCTGGTTGACTGTCCTGGATGGAGTCTGACCAGGCCTGGTGGGTGCGCTGGCTGAGCCTGGCTGAACTGGCAGCTTCCTCCTTGCTCCCGTATTTACGAGCGCCTAGCACCATCATCTCAGTCTAATCTCCCAGGGCTCTAGTTTAGAGATATATAGGGGGGAAAGTCCAGAAACGTTGAGGCTAAGGGGGAAATGTGAGGGGGGGTCCAAATTTATGCAATGTCTTGTTTTTAGGGCCCTTCATAATAATAGCACTATTAGTTTAGGAACATAGATGCATTAAGATATAATGATCAAGTTGAAATATAGAGGCCATTTACTGTGTACAGATATGAAAGTCAGAGAAAAATGGAAATTTTTCAGCAGAAGGAAATGGATACTTCCTAAAGGAAAAACATTATTCTCTTAACATTTCTGGAAAAGTCCCTCAAAAGGTTCTTGGGGAAAAGCTTTATTGCCCCTAGAATGTTACATAACACCTATGTGACGAGGAGGCAGAAGGCTCCACGCAAGTCCCTCCTCAGGAGACACACACGTACTGGGCACCTGCTGTGTGCCCGGCTCGGTGCCAGGCTCGTCCTGTGCACAGCCTGGTGTGACAAAAAGGCGACACCTGTAGATCACAGGCACATGCAGCAAACCTCAGGAGGGCATAACCCGAACACAGGGGAGGCAGGGCCTGTCAGCCTCAGCACCTCCTCCTGCAAAGTCTTTAACACCAAAACCTAAAGAGACGGGGTGCTGGTTAAGGACCCCTCCAGGGATGGGAGCAGGGATAACTCCTTATATTGTTTCTGATTCAAAACCGAACTCAGAGAGAGCAAAGGCCAAATGATAGAGAGAGACTCGGAGAAAGATACCCAGAGAGGGATGGAAAGTGAGAGACAGGGAGAAAAAGAAAGATGGAGAAATAAAGAAGTAGGGAAAAGAGGAGAGAGACAAAGCGACAGAAACGACGAGAGAAGCTTACAAAGCAGGAGAGAAAGGGAAGCTTCCAGGGCAGGGGAAAGGAAGGCAAGCTAAGGAGACAAAGGGATGAACCAACACTGAAAGGACCAGGGAGGCGGGAGAAACAATCTCTCCAGGCGGCCCCAACCCTCTTCCACCCTCCCCGCAGGCACAGCTAAGAAACGGGAGGCGGGAAGAGGAAGCAGAGCCCGGTGAAGTCGCTGGGTAACCTTGGAGACGAGAGCCAGGCAGCAGGGCGTAGGGACGGGCGCAGCGAGAAGGAGGGAGGGCGGCTCCGCAGAAGACCCGCAACAGGTCCGGCCGCCGGAGGAGGAGTGGGGGCGGGGCATAGAGGCCGAGGCGTGAGACCTGGATGAGCTGGGGGAGGGGGGGGAACAAAAGATTCCAGAAACAAACCTAACGAGGACTGAGGAGTCGAATAAAGAGAGATTTTACCGAGAACCAATTTAGGGAAGAAAGGGCAAGGAGTTCGGGAGCTGTGATAACAGGAAAGGGGGGTGGGGACTGGGGCGGGGAGACTGGAGACGATGCCAGCAGGAGCCAGCCCAGATGACTGGGCTGGAGCACGGAGGGGCCAGGACATCGGGGCTGCGCAGAGGAGTGCAGGCAGAAAACAGTCACAGCTGACTGGCCAGGAGGGGCTCCGATTTCTGACCCCTTGCCTGAGACTCACTGGGGGCATCCCTGCAGCATCGACCCCCAGCTGGGGATGCAGGGTTTCTGAATCCCAGATGGTTGGCTGGGGGACCATTCCACTCACTGTGTCCTAAATTCTTGCTGAGCTCCCACTATGTACCAGGTGTGTGCGGGGCACTCTGGGGACACAGGGACCATTAGACAAACATATGCCCTCAAGCCACTCATACGCTAATAGGGCGGAGAGCTCTCTTGGATCAGTTAATGCCAGCTTGGGGCACATCAGAGAAAGCCTACCCCTGGTTGTTATTGAGCCATACTTCGAAGGCTGGGAAGGGCCGAGATGGAGGGGAAGGGCTTGTCAGGTGGAGGAGAGGCAAGAGGCCCAGCAGGAGGCAGAAAAGGAAAGCCTGATTTGAATCCACAGCTGCTGACTAGCTGTGTGTTCCCGAGCAAGTTACCTAACTTCTCTAAACCTCTCTTTCCCCATCTTGCAGAATTGTTTAAGGATTACGGACAACATCTGTATAGTGCCTGACACATACTAGGTGCTCTATAAATATCAGCCATTAGGGACTTTCCTGGTGGCGCAGTGGTTGAGAGTCTGCCTGCCGATGCAGGGGGCATGGGTTCGTGCCCCGGTCCAGGAGGATCCCACATGCCGCGGAGTGGCTGGGCCCGTGAGCCATGGCCACTGAGCCTGCGCGTCCGGAGCCTGTGCTTCGCAACGGGAGAGGCCACAACAGTGAGAGGCCCTTGTACCGCAAAAAAAAAAAAAAAAAAAAGGAATGCACCTGCCAATGCAGGGGACACGGGTTCAATCCCTGGTCTGGGAAGATCCCACACGCCACAGAGCAACAAAGCCTGTGCACCACAACTACTGAGCCCGCGTGCCACAGCTACTGAAGCCCATGTGCCTAGAGCCCATGCTCTGCAACAAGAGAAGCCACCAAAATGAGAAGCCCCCCACACTGCAACTATAGAAAGCCCATGTGCAGCAATGAAGACCCAACACAGCCAAAAATAAATAAATAATTTTTTAAATGTTTATAAAATAAATGTCAGCCATTATTCTTATAAAGAATAAATAGAAAACATAGCATTAGAATAAAAGGAAATGGCTAGAGGTAGGCTGGAAAGGCAGATTTAAGCTGTAGCAGGGAGGCCTCAAATGCCAAGAATGAGGAGATTGGGTTGATGAGATGAGGCTGCAGACTCACCCAGCACTCAAAAGAAGCTGTGAGCAACAATGGGGGGAGTTTTCCCCAAAGAGCAGTTTGGTGGAGCCCTGGTTGCTGTCTGGTAAAAACTGGGTGGTTTATCTTTACCAGCAAAAAAGAGCAGTTGAGAGTGTGGTGGTTTTTAAAATATGTCCACGATCTTTTATGACACTCCTCCCTTCTAAAAATGAAGTCCCCTCCACTCGTGTGGGGCCAGACTTAGTGACTTGCTTCTAACAACAAAAACGTGGCAGAAGTGACAGTGTGACTTCAGATACGAGGCCATAAAGAACACTGCAGCTTCCTCCTTGCTCTCTGTTGGATCACTCACTCTGGCAGCAGCCATACTGTGAAGACACTCAAGCAGTCCTACGGAGAGGCCCACACAGCAAGGAGCCGAGGCATGTGAGTGTGCCATCTTGGAAGTGGCTCCTCCGGCCACAGTCAGGCCTTCAGATGATGCAGCCCTGGCTCGAAAGCCGATCTTGGCTGCAGCCTCATGAGAGACCTGGAACCAAAACCACCCTGCTAAGCCATTCCTGAGTTCCTGACCCACAGAAAGGGTGTGAGATAATAAACCTGTATTTTAAGATCCTGAAGTGTATGATAATGTGTTACAAGGCAATGGGGAGCTGATACAGGGGCTTGCAGTCGGGTCTAGAGCCGCACCCCCAACAATGGCCCTTGGGGACCTGTGTTGTAAACTCAGAGCCCGCAGCAGGGAAGGTGAGGAGAAGATGTAGAGGCACCGAGGCAGGACGTCAACAGGTACTGCAGCAGACAGAGTTCTGAATGACGCCCACAGCAGGCCTGGATATGGAGGGCATGGGCGGGGCCTGGGTTGTTCAGAATTCCCAGGAAAAGCAGGTCCCCATCATCCCCAGCTCTTCCCACATTGACACAGCTGTGTAGCTTGCCTAGGCTAGCGGGCAGGCCAGGGTAGAAGTGAGAACAAAATGACATTTGCCTCCCCTGGCCTTAAACCTCAGTCTACCACTTACTACCTGGGGTATATTGCACAAGTGACCTTGATTCTGCCTCCGTTCCTCATCTGTAAAATGATGATGATAAGCCTGGCTTCCTTGGGTATTATTCTCATGGCACGGCAAAGAGTCTCATTACATGAGAATCAAATGAGAAATAAATATACAACATCAAGTTCAAAGTTGAAGTCTTGGAATACTCACCCCTTGAAGCCAGGAGAGCAGGTCTGGCTGGGGATTTCCCATTTTTTATTTACCTTCTGACTCCCAAGTTGCCCATTTCCTTTAGGGCCTGAAATAATTTGCAGGGGGAGCGTAAAAGGAAAGGTTTAAAAAAAAAAAAAAGAGGACACTGGTCATTCCTGTCCCATAACAATTCTAAGTAGTTGCAGGCTTGTTTACAGAGCAAATCTTGTCCTTGACCTCATTCATTCTCATCACGACCCTGGGTTACTCACTAGCCACCTTTGCTCTGCTAACCTCTCTAAGCCTCAGTCTCCTCCTCTGTGAAATGGGGGTAATAACAGCATCAGATCCACAGTGTTGCTACGAGAGTTAAATGAAATCACGGTGGAACAGGCCTGGTGAGTCCTCCTCAAATGTGCGGGATGATTGAGACAATGGCACCTGTGATACCAAATAAGGCCATGTTCTTATAGCACAGAATTTAAACAGCTCAGGGAGCCCAATTTCATTTACAGAGGAAGGTCCATTCTTCTGAGGCCTTCTCCTCAAGTAACAATTGTTGGGAACCCCAAGAAGTTCTGACATGGGGTGATAATCTGTCCTCCTCCTCTACACCTACGGCCCCCCAACCATCCAGCATTCATTCATCTCGGTAACCATGAGTATACCTCCCACCACAGTGCCTGCACAGAGTAGGATAAAGACATGTCAGATGGATGTGTGGGCAGGTAGATGGATGAATGGGTGGATGGATGGATGGATGAAAAATGGATGAATAGATGGGTGGATGAATGAGTAGGTGGACGGATGGATGGACGAAAAGATAGATGTAAGGATGGACAAACAGATAGATGTAAGGATGATTTGAGGGTGTCCTTCACTCTAGGCCTCATGCCAGACCTCACCCTAGTCCTTTCTTGGGGCTCAGTGTGGGCAGAGAGAATTCCTCTCCTGCAGGGAGAGAGAAGAGACAGAGGAACATCAACCATCCCACAATTTGTTCTCAATCTTAATTAAACACATTTTTGATGAGTTCATCAACTTCGCCTAATTAGGCTGTCCTAGAGCCATCTCTGCCTTAGGGTATGTTGAAGGTGTCTGGGCTTCTCCCTCAGAAGGGCAGGAGGAAGGACTCTAGTCAGATCTAGAAGCCTGTGCTCTTCACGGCCCGGGGGGCCCAGCGGCCTGAGGGGAAAGCCCAGGCAGCAAGGCAGGAGACTTCCACCATGTCCTCAATCTCCATGAAGTCTTAGGATTCTCTGGGGTGAAGGCAGGGAGAGAGGAAGGGGAGCAAAGACTCCTCACCGGATGCCCCCGCCCAGAGACACCCAGAAGTCTTCCAGAGAAGAGATGGGGCTGGCTAATGGCCTTTGGTGTCATAGAAAGAACCTGAACTTGAGTTGGAGGTCTTGGCCTGAAGACTCAAACATACATGTCCCAGCTGTGGGCAAGTCATAGGACCTCTCGGAGCCTCATTTTGGGGAGGAAGTTGGATTGGATGATCTCGTAAGATCCCTCCCATCTCTCAAGACTCATGAGTCCAGAAGACAGACTTCAAGGTCATTCAGGAGCTCATGATCTGGACACCAGGATGGAGTCAGGAAAGTTCCACCCCCTGGCTGGCCGCCTGGGGGCCTCGATGACTCAGCCTTCTGAGTCCCTTCTCCAGATCTGTGACTGGTGTTGGGAAGGACACCCTAGCAGAGCCTGAGCCTCAGACCAGTGGGGAGGGGGAGGGGGTGGGGTAGGCAAGGAGGCTGTGACAGTGACTGGGGCCTCTGAGCATGCCACAGACCCTGTTTTCTCTGCAGAGGTGGCTGCCCTAGAGGGAGCAGGTACCCTCCCAGCCCCAAACCTTCTGGGAGATGGAGAGTCAGGCTGCTGCCTAGTGCCAACGAGGAGCTCTGCTCGCATCCTCCCTCACCAAGCCCTCAAGAGCCAGGCAGAAGCTCCAGCCACAGGGAGGGAGGGCCGAGCTGCCAATCTACCCCAGTCACCACCTTGAACTCTGAGCCCCATTCTCCCTGCTGTGAGTGCCACCTGGCCAGCCCAGACAGCCCTAGCAAGGACCTGGAGCCAGGCCAAGCCCCCAGCACGGAGAGCGACTCATGGCACTCCAGCTCTACTAGGCCAGACTCCCCCAATCAGGGGATGAGTCACTATGAACGTCGGCCTAAACATCTCCAAAACAGAGCCAGGGACGTGGGAGGGGCAACACAAATGGCCAGCCCTCACCTTCCACCAAGCCCAGGAAAGGACAAGAGGAGGCCAGCATCACCCAGGAGAGAGTATCTGTTAGGATACTTTGCCTCCCTCTGGGCTCCAACCCAGCCTTCCCACCCTGTGGCCACGAGCACCCCTTGCCGGCCCCACTCACAGCTCCCAAAGCCTGGTCATCGCACAGAGAAAGGGCTGAGCCCAGGGAGGAGCAATGGCTTTCCCAAGCAGCCACAGTGGGGAGCAGGGAGCTCTTCAGGGACAACCTGGGGTGTGGCCCTCAGGTAGAGGGGCCAAGGTGCAGGCTGCAGGGCCTAGTATCAGACTCGCCTTGGGTTTCGCTGAACTACATGGGAGGGTCCCTAGGCAGACAAGAGACGGTGGCTTGAGCTGTGTCTGGCTTGGAGACTGGCTCCACCTGTCCTCATGTCCCTGCCACAAACCTGCCACGTGATCGTCCACAAGTGAACTAGCCCCTCTGTGTCTAAGTTTCCTCATCTGTACAATGGGCATAATTTCTGCCCCACATTCCCCTCAGCTCAGGGCTTCTTGGGAGATAAACACTCTGTCAGTCAGAGACTGCCAGAGCTGCAAACAAGCCAGGGGAACACCCGCCCCTCCTGGTTTTGCAGTTGTAGAAGAGGCTCAGATAATTAAGGTGACTTCTCCAAGGTCACACAGTTCATTGTGCTAGAATGTGGATCCAAACGCTCACCACTGTACAAATAACAGAAACAATGTTTCTACAACAGATATTTGCCTCAGTGGTCATCTGATGCAAGTTACAGACCCTTCCTCTGAAAAATACTCATATGCACTGACATGCAGACTGCTCATGTGACCTACGGAGATTTGCTCCTGAAGCCCATTCATGGATTAGCTGGTGGTCGAGGATTCTAGCTCTGCCACTGTGTGACCTTGGGAAATTTACTTAACCTCTCTGTGCCTCATTTTTTCATTTTTCAATAATCAAAGGGGGACAGTAATAGTACATGCCTCATAGGTTGTTTTGAGGATTTAATGAGTCCTATACGTGTCAAGTACTTGGAACAATGCTTGGCTCATAATAAACGCTAAATGAGTGTTTGCTGTTATTACTCCCTGAATAGTCTCGGCTTCCCAGGAGCAGCCATCCTCCTGGAGGTCCTTCAAATGTCCAAGTGTAGCTGCTCAGGTCTGCCCCAACTCCCAGCCTCACGCAGGCTGGGTCAGTAAACTCTGTGGGATGAGGATCCCTCCACCACCAGGCAAATGCCCCACCCCCCGCCAAGCCTTGACCATCCCCGGCTTGCCCAATGCCCACCTGGGCAGCTGCTGCCAGCAGTTCCAGGAACCCAGCCTTGTCCCTCCCCTGCCCTGCCCTGCCCTCCCTGCTGCCCAGGAATCAATGCAATCCCCTAAAAGCTCATAACTCGGAGGTAATTATAAGAAGCATCAATTACCCAGCAATGTGGATTTTATGAATTCAATTAATTTGCATGGCGATCGATATGGGAGGGTTTGCTGGGGTCCCCGGGGGAAGTTAGGACATTGTTCTGCACACTATTGATTTTACAATGTAAAACAAAACCTCTCTCCTCAAATTCATAGATGCCCATTCATCCATATTAACTTTCAGATCATTTATTTTTGTATGTCTTTCAACTCTGTTTGTTGCTATCACACAAATGCAGAGTTTTACATTGTAGGGAATAATTGAATCAATACAGTCATGCCACGCCAGGCTTCCCTGACTTGAGGAAGAGATGCTGGTCAGTGAGCTGCTCTTCCTCACATTCCTGCCCTCTGCTCTCCCCAGACATCCCCTCACACCCGTCCCCCCACTAAACACTCCCTCTCCCACGCAGGCCACTCCCTGAACCCTAAGTCCCCCACTCCATCAGATTCCTGATAGACTTAAGAGGACAGCTGGAGGGACGCGGTTAGACAACAGGCAGAACTTTTCAAACCCAAGAAGAGTTGGCAGGAATAGAACACTCCCCTTTTCCAAAGGATCTTCAGAAACAAAAACATGCAAGCACAATGGTGGCCTAAGTCAGGGGTATGGACCCAATGACCCCTCAGTGACCTGTGTCTCTGCTACTCAGAGGAAAGGCATTTATACCCTGGGCTGGGGGAAGAGTGTTTCTTCTCCTTCCCCAGAGCCAATGAGGTTGAGGAGACAGCATTTCCCAAAAGTTATCCCACCCCCATCCTGTGGAAGAGGCCAAGTTTAATAGGAGAAGTGGTCGTCAAAAAAGTAAGGGGCCCACAAACCTTAGCCTCCCATTCTCCCCGACTCAGGGGTCCCCAGCCCTGCTGTGTTCCTGACGTCCTGCCCATCCCTACCCAGTGGCCAGCTTCCCTCAGGCCTCCCTGAAAGAGGCCAGGCTCTGCTCTCAGCAGCATCTAGAAACTGGCACGAACACGTGCACACACACGCACACAGCAGTGCAGATACAAGGCTGGGACCCCCCGACACAGCCACACCCCCGGGAGAGCATGAGCTGGGGCTACCCCACCTCCCTCCACAAAGCCCCAACTCAGCTAACGCCCTCAGCACCCCGTGTCTGGAGAAGGAGAGAAACCTTTTTTTTAAAATTTGCCTCTGCCCACCCCGCCCCTGTTAGGATATTAGACAGCTAAACAGCCTAGCGCCTGTTTCCTTCAGATAACCAGTTCCTGACGAACCCCCTAATTGTCCCCAGAATCTCAGCACCAGTGTATAGAGTAGGTCATTTAACCAACAGTACACACAACTAAATAAAAATCCATTTTCCAAGAGAAAATTCTATTCTTATCAGAGGTTTGCAAGAGGGTTGCAAGCAGCCCATGTTAATTGAAGCTTTGATGTTTGTAGGAGGAGGCCTCTAATCAACGCCACAAAGGAGGCTGATTCACTGCAGTGGGCCCCTCGGCCAGCCGAGGACCGGACTCCAGGGAGCCGGTGACAGCGGGCAGGGGAGAGGACAGAGGGCCCAGGCCAGTCACTGGACACCACAGGGTCCCAGCTATTGCCCCAGGCCCAGAACCAGCACAAAGACACCAGGAGGCAAGTGGCTGGGTCAGGAAGGTCACTGAAGCCGGAGGTGAGCTGGGGCCCGGGGTCAGGAGGCACCTCATGATTGCTCACTCGTGGCCTTGGGCAAGTCACTTGCCCTTTCTGAGCCCCAATTTCTCCTCTGCATGACCAGAACCCTCTTTACCTGCTCTGAAAACCCATTTGACGATGATCAAATAAAAATAAAATCCAGAAAGGGAAGTTTCATTTTTGAGGACGTCCTGTGAGCCAGCTAACCACCACTTTACAATCTATAGAGTACACAGTACACGTTATGCTCACTGCTGATTGCTCTGTGTTTATTCCTTATCTCATTACATCTTCAAGGTGGGGAATCTTACCCTATTTTGCAGATAAGGAAACTGAGGCTCAGAGCAGCTAAGTGTCTTGCCCAAAACCTCACAGTAGAAAGTGGCGTGGTTGGGATTCAAACCTGCTGTCTTTGCCTCTAGAATCCAAGCAGCTTTCTCTTATCTGAGCTGCTTCTCCTAAAATGAGGTGGGAGGGCCCATCCAGCCCTTCCTCCCTATCTCCCCCACTTGCCCTCCCCTAACCCCAGTAATGACTAACATCCACACATACACATGCATCATTTCCCTTGTTCCTCACAGCAACCTCCAAAGCAGGCAGGAGGCACCTGGAAACAAGAAGATGAGTCTTGCAGAAATGTGTGTGGGTTGATGAGGTAACATTCATAAAGAGTCAGCTTCATCTGGACCATGACAAGCTCTCAGGGACTGGCAGCCCCAGCACTGTGATGATGTAATGATGGTGGTGGCGATGCTGATTTTCATACCTGGTAACCAAGCACACACTGTACCTTCCACACAAGGCATAGTTAGCAGTAGTAGTTAAATCCTCCTCATTTTCTACATGCAGAAACTGAGCTCACAGGATGTCAGTGAGTTTTCCAGGCCACACAGCCAGTGAGTGGCACTGGGATGTCTTGAACCTCAGACTTCAGTCACAAGCCCATGACCGGTCCACTGTGCCCCTGTTGTCCAGTGCTTTACAAGGCCACTGCTGATAAGGGCTGAGGTGGGAGGGAGGAGGGAGAAATCCAAACACGGAGCTGCCTGGGTGCTATGGACTGAATCGTGTCCCCCCCCACCAAATTTATATGTTGAAGCCCTAGCGCCCAGTGTGATGGTATTTGGAGGCGGGGCCTTCAGGAGGCGACTAGGTTCCGATGAGGTTGTGAGGGTGGGACTTTCTTGATGGAATTAGCGCCCTTATAAGGAACACCCAATCTATGGGCATCTTGATCTTGGACTACCAGTCTCCAAAACTGTGAGAAACAAATGTCTGTTGTTTAAGCCACCCCATCTACGGTATTTTGTATGGTCGCCCAAGCTAAGACATGGGGCTGTCAACAGCACAACTCATACACTTGGGGTGTGACAGCTGGTCCTGAGGACCAGCTGAGGAGTCAGGGGTATGGATGGGACAGAAGTGATGGCTGTCCTCATCCTCAGGGGCCTCAGGGGCTAGAGTAGGGCAGGAGGCACACTAGAGTCCTACAGCCATGCTCAGGCCCAAGACACAGAGGCAGTGGTCCTGGGGAGGAGAGAGGGTGAGAGAGACGGAAGTGGCAGTTTTGGGGGGCAACAAGGTGGAAGTGTCTTCAGAAGAGGAAGGAGGAGGGGACTGGATGAATTTTCCAGGCCAGGTTAGGTGAACGAGAGTTAACATTTATTTCTTCAACACTGTTTACCTAGGACCTGCCAGGGGCTGGGGGCTCAGAGATGAAAAGACATTGATGAGCAGCAGCCACTCTAGTGGGAGCCATGTTTAAAGCCGTGAGAGTTTAGCAGAGGTCCCCCTGGGCCCTCAGGAAGAAGAGGTCGTTCTCAGCTGCCATTTCAGGGATGCGTATAGATATGCCGGGCAGCGGATTGAGAGATGAGAGGTTTACCAGGAACCTCCACACCCAGGACCTTATTCGATGACTTTACCTGCTGGGATAAACCAGCGATGAGAGAACCAAGGCCCAGAGAGCTCCGGTGACTTGTTCAAGATCACAGGGCTTGCAAGGAGCTAAATTAAGTCCCAAATCCATGTCTTTGGACCCTGTACCAAGGCCACTAGGTGCAGGGTGCAAAATGTAATGTGGCTAGCTCAAAATCAGGAGTTAAAACCAGGTGCCCAGAAACAGGCACTGGGCTCAGCCTTCCCCACAGCGCCCTGGGACCCAAAATCTCTGGCAGGCAGACAGCTGTGTCTACAGAGTGGGGTGGCCCCAAAAGGGAAGGAACGGGGTGGGGTAGACCATCTCAGGGTGAGCTGAGTGATTCTTACAAGGGTAGAGGCCTCTAGTTTCTGGCTGTCCAATTGCTGGTGGGTCCTGTAGAAAGATGAGGAAGGTTCAGTGGACCAACTGCACTGAGTCAAGGCCAAGGTGGATGGGATGCCTCAGGACACACAAACCTCCTCATGTTTAACCAACTCAGCTGATCCATTTGCCTTGGCAGCAGTGGGACTTTTTGCTTGTGCTGACATGCCGAGAGTTAAAGATCGGTAAGCATTTAGAAAAACCCTTATAAAAGCAGAGGAGGGCTCACGACCTGGGTCCCCTGATCATGAGATCAACTCCCAAGGAAGCTGAGTGACTCGAACTCTGCTAACTGGTCTTCTGACCCTCTCCCTGTGTCCCCTTCATTCTGTTCTCTACTCTGAAGCCAGAGCAGAGAACTCTGGCCATGTCACTCCCCAGCTTAAAACCCATCAGTGCTTCGTTCTGCCCAGGAGATAATATCCCCAAGCTCTGCTGACAGATAAGACCCTTCCTCATCTCCTCCTTCAGGCCTTTCCAGGAGCCTCCAGTTTGCAAGCCCCTCCTCCTATTCAATGCCCCTACCAGGCAGTTCCCCATGTGCCAAGCCCAAGCCTGTGCATGCCCTTCTCTTACCCTGTAATATCGCACCACCACCATCACCCTGCATCCACCCATGTGTGACAGATTGTATTAAGTGCCACCATTCTAAAGAGGTGGAGTATGATATTACCCCACTAAAGAGGTAGAATATATTTCTTTTCCACTTGACCTTGGGTCCAGACACATGACTTGCTTTGGCCCATGAAATGTTAACAGGAGTGACATGACTAAAGGTTTAAAAAGTGCTTGCCTGATTGGGCTGACTCTTTTGTGCTTTTTCCATCATACCCAAGCTAGCCTGCTGGTCCCAGGAGGAAGATAAGAGACTCATGGAGCAGTGTTGCCTGATCAGGCCCAGCCCAGATTAACTGACCTTCAGCCAATTCACAGAAGCATAAACGAAATAAACGGTAATTGTTATATGCCATTGAGATATTATAGATGCTTGTTACACAGCAGATGGTAGTAATAGCTAATCGATACATCATTTGAACCTGAATCATTTCTATCCATTTATCAGACCTCAGCTGAGGTAAATGCCATTTCTTCTCAGAAGTCTGACCTGAGCCCCTCACCACTTCCACAGTTTAGGGTCAGGTGATCCCCCTCTGGGCTCCCCTGGCACCCTGCATTTACCCTTCTTCCAGCACTTTAGCACACACTGGATTACCATTTCTACTTCACTTTTCTGTCTCTTTTCCTGAAGACAGGGATTGCATGTTATTCACAATTTCTGACACAGAGGAATTCAATGACTATTTGTTAAAAGAAAAAAATGGAGTTGGCCTTTTCCGAGTGGTGGAAGCAAAGAGCACTTCTCACTTTTCCACCCCAGCCCACCATCATCATGGAAAGACTCATGTGAGTTCTCTACACCTCCTGACGGCCACTTGCATACATGCACATGCATACACGAACCCCACACATACTCAGGCTACATGTTTCCACCCCTCCGCTTGCTTGGTGACTAAGCGCTTTTTGAACCACTTTGCTCCATCTTTCTGCAATATCCTCCAGCAAATCAAGCATCCCCTTCTTGGGATGTTTTCAATCTGTTTTATGTTGATTTTAATTAAAGAATCCAAAACTGAACAAACAGTTCCTAGCAGGTGGCCATACAAGTGTGAAATAAGCAAACTGTTTTATCTGCCACAAACTCTGCTAGTAAATTTCTTCAAATTAATCCAAGCCTCTGTGAGTCTGCTGATTCCAAGGAGAAAGCTAAGCAATCCCTGCGCCCAAATATTTGCTTCTGTTACAGCTCCTGAAGCCAACGACTAGTGGTGTCCACCTGCGCTCCACCCTCATCCGCCTTGTCTCCTAGGCCCATCTCTGGCACTCCATTGGCCCAACCTCAGAGCCACAAATATCTATACTGAAGAGGCATTTGCTATGTGCCAGGCCCTATTCTATTACACACTTAATAGTACTAGAGTGATAACCTCCATTTCTGCCCACTGTACTTGCAGGACCACCCCTAGACAACAGTAGTATCTCTGGCCATCCCCGAGAAATGTGTCACGTGTGCTCGAGTACAAAGTACAGGTCCAGTCGGCCACCCATGGGCCTCTGCCCAGCACCATCCCCTCTGCTAGGGGGCGCCAACCCTTCTCCTGGATACCTCCCCACTGGCCAGCCTTAGGGCCTGCACTGGTCCCCTCCACCCACTACAGGCTCTCAAGCCTTGAGGTGCCACATCTGCATGCAGCTGGCCAGCAAGGGGAGAAAATCTCTGTATTTTTTAGGTTGACATTAGCTGCTATACGGATAAATAACTAAATCTCATGTACTGAACACAATAAAAGTTTATCTGTTGCTCACAGCACAGCCTGATGGGGTGTCGGCACCACAGAGTCATTCACCAACTCAGTCTCCTTCTATTGTGTGGCTCCACCCTCCTCTAGGAGCCCAGAGCCCTCTCTGTTTTACAGCAAATGTAAGAAGAGAGCAAGGATTACACAAGGGAGGTTCTAAGGGTCCGTGGCTCCAAGTGCCCACATCATCCCTGATCATATACCATTGGCCAGGACTCAGTCACATGGCCACATCTAATCACAAGGGAGGCTAGGAAATGTAGTCCAGTCGTGTGCAGCCCAGAAAGGAGTGGCCGTGGACTGTGGTGAGCAATAGCAGCTTCTGCCCCTCCTCTGTCCCCACTTTCTAAGTGACCCACTTGGGGGCATCCCAGCAGTGCAGTCTCGCACTCCAGTGCCAGGTGGAGTTTCTCAGAAGCAGCTCTTCCCACCAGCCTCTTCAATTCCCTGGGACCCAGACACATATCCTGGTAGGAAGGAGAGACCAAGGATGCAGCATAACACTGAGAACACAGTGGGCTCTCCAAACCACCTGTTGAGAATTGAATAAAATGTCCCCCTCAGTCCCTCCTGACCCAAATACTTAGAAACTGTAGGTCTCCAAGGACCACAAAATTGCCAGAAACAATGACTTTGCTTTAGACTTTCTCTGAGCCTTTCCTCCTCTCTTGGCTACAAAACCTTGTGCTCCCCTGGTTTTCCTTCTGCTCCTCTGACTTCACCTCCTCTGTCTCCTGTCAGGGCTCCTTTTTTTTTTTTTGCGGTACGCAGGCCTCTCACTGTCATGGCCTCTCCCGTTGCGGAGCACAGGCTCCGGACGCGCAGGCCCAGCGGCCATGGCTCACGGGCCCAGCCGCTCCACGGCATGTGGGATCTTCCCGGACCGGGGCACGAACCCGCGTCCCCTGCATCAGCAGGCAGACTCTCAACCACTGCGCCACCAGGGAAGCCCAGGGCTCCTTTGCTTACTCCTGAAATGGCAGTGTTTCCCAGGCAGCAACTTCTACCCTCTCTCCCTTCTTTCCCCTCTTTCCGCTCTCCTTCCCTGGTGGACACACCTGCACCCCACCTCAGGCACTGCCTTTCAGCAAGCCCTCATTTCTGGCCTGGATCTCTCTCCTAAAATCTGGACCTGCATTTCTAACTGCCTGCTGGTCACATGCTCTTCTGTGTTCCAACAGTGACCTGTCCAAAGGTGGGCTCACTGTCATCTTCTTGAAGTCTCCTGTCCTTCTTCTCTTGCTTAAGGAGTCCACCGTGGACCCTGGCATCCAGGGAGAATCCTGGGAGCCCCCCCGAGTCCAGCTCTGTCTGGCCCCAGAGCCAGGTGGCAATGAGCCTGCCACGTCTGGCTCCAGCTGCCTCTGGGCACTGTTTTCTTCAGTACCTCTACCTCCAATCTGACCCAGAGCACCCAAGAGACTCTTGTCTGGTCTCCTCCCCACCAGTCTTCCCCCTCCAACCCACCTTCCTCAAAGAAGCCAAAGCACAGATTTCACCATGCCACTCCCTCCAAACACGCAAGATGTGGGGACCTCTGGGAAAGGCCAAACTCTAGTTTGGTAGGAAACACAGTCACCATCTGGACGCCCTCCCCGCGTCGCGCTCCAGCCCACCTCTGTCGGCTCCTCCCCCTCCTCTAACTGCGGCCTCCACCACACCCTCTCCCAGGCTCACCATACCAAGACCTTTGTGGTCCTGAGCCTCACACCTCTGGGGCTTTGCATGTGAAATTGTCTCCTTTCCACCTGGAAAAATTCTACACAACTTCCCTGAGCAAACTCCCCCTCCAGCACCCTAATAAACAAGGGCAAGTCCTCCCAGCCCTGTGGTCCCCCAATACTGTTTTCTTCCTTGCAGCCACTGTCATCACATCTTGTTACACTTGATCATTTCTGGTCTAATTCTACTACTCGACAGCGAGTCCCTGGGCGCCTAGCACAGGGGCTGGTGCTTGAAAGGGCACATGAGGCTTTCAAAGGAAATTAGGTGCCGTCCTGAGGCCAGGGCACTGCTAAGAGCCATACACATAGTGGGAGGCTTTGGGAAGCCTGGATTTCTGCCTGGACCCTGTTCCCCAGCAGGGCCTGGTGAGGCCTAGCTAACACCCCTCTCTACTCTGCCAAAGCCACCTTGGCCATAACCTTGAAGGCACAAAGCCAGCAAGGACCTTCTCTGCAGCAGCGGGCCCTGGATGTTGATGGGGCAGCCAAGGGGCAGGAGAGGCAGGCGACCTACACACTCCCCTCCTCCTCCTGGGAGGAGGTAGCACGAGGGGATGGCAACAAACAAAAGAAATCCTTCCCTTCATCTCCTGCCCTCTCTCGGAACTGCTCATCGACATCTTGCAAAGATCACTGAGCCACCGATTTCTGGGACTATCGCTCCCGTGTATAGTGTGGCAGCCTGCACTCGGAAGCCAGACCCACCACCCACTGTGGGGTTGCCAGGCTGCATTCCCAGCCCAGGGGGTCCAGGAAGTGCACTCAGCTGGGGGATGGAGAAGTAGAGGTACCCCTTTCCCAACCTGGGGGCAGGGAGGCTTAGGGATCCACCAGGGTGAAGCCACAGAGCCAAATAGGTGCACAACATCACACACACACACACACACACACACACACACACACACAC
>NW_021703784.1:15352023-15460090 GCF_005190385.1 Monodon monoceros | reverse complement strand
CACACACACACACACACACACACACACACACACACACACTTCTCATCCCAGATATGGGCACATACTGCCTCATGTATAGGCAACATGTCAGAGGCAGATACACACCCAGGAGGAACTGCCATCTGCCCACTCATCTAGAACAAAAGCCTTTCTGGTCCTCAGTTTCGTTACCTAAAAAGTGGGGGTAATCATACCTCCCTTGACTCAGTAATAAAAGATATTTAGGAAATGAAAGTTAAGAAACTTCCTCTTCTCAGTTCCCCACCTAACTCTGGTCGCTGGCAGGGGTAAGTTAGGAGAGAGGACAGGAACCCAGTGCAGGCACCTTGCCAAACATAATGGATCCCTAGTGGAACAAGGGAGAAAGGTTAAAAAGAGCCTAAGGCCATTGTGGAGACAGAATAATGGCCCCACAGAGATGTCCACATCCTAATCTCCAAATCTGCGAATATGTTACCTTACATGGCAAAAGGAACTTTGCACATTCAAGTTAAGGACCTTTAGATGGGGAGATCATTCTGGATTATTCAAGTGGGCCCAGATAATAAAAATAATAATAAGGATCTTTAAAACTAGAATAGGCAAATACGAAAATAATAAAGGATCTTTATAAACAGAATAGGCAAATATGAAAAACAGAATGGAGAGTCCTCAAAAACTTAAGACTAAAAGTATCATGTGATCCAGCTAGTCCACTTCCGGGTATTTATCTGCAGAATACAAAAACACCGATGGGAAAAGATATCTGAACTCCTATGCTCATCACAGCACTACTTACAATAGCCAAGATATGGAAACACCTAAGTGTCCATCGATGGATGAATGGACAATGGACATTGTCGACGTGGTACAGTACAATGGAATAGTACTAGGCCATAAAAGGATGAAATCCTCCCATTTGCAGCAACATGGACAGACCTTGAGGGCATTGTGCCAAGTGAAACAAATCAGACAGAGAAAGACAATCACCATACGAATTCACTCATATGTGGAATACAAAAATCAACAAAAAATCAACAAAAAAAATGAACAAACCAAACCATACGAAAACAAACACAGAGATACAGAGAACCGAGTAGTGGTTACCTAAGGGGAAGTGGTGGGGAGGGCGAAATGAGTAAAGGGGATCAACTGTGTGGTGATGTATGGAAACTAAACTTTGGTATTGAGCACGCTGTAGTGTACACAGAAGTTGAAATATAATGTACATATAAAACTAATACATTGTTCTAAACCAATGTTACCTCAATAAATTTTTTAAAATTTTAATTCAAGTGGTATAATAGTATATAAGATAGAAACTAAAAGTCCCAAACGAGAAAAAAATGGAATAGGCAAACAGAAGAAAAGGTCAGAGTGATGCAGTGTGAGAAGAACTCAACTTTCTTTTGCTGGCTTTGAAGACAGAGGAAAGGGCCACAAGACAAGGAATATGGGTGGCCTCTAGAAGCTGGAAAATGCAAGGAAACAGATCCTATCCAGAGCCAACAGAAAGGAATGCAGCCCTGCCAACACCTTGATTTTAGTCCAAAGAGACTTGTCAGATTTCTGACGTACAGAACTGTAAGATAATAAATTTGTTATGTGGGCTGCTGAGTTTGTAGTAATTTGTTATAGCAGCCACAGAAAACTAATACAGTCACTCAGTATATGGGGGAAGCAGGATCCAAACCCAAGTTGGAATGAGTTAACAAGAACTGATGTATAGGATGAGTGGTGTGAGAAAAAGAAAGGAGTCAAGGATGACTTCAAGGGTTTTTCCTGGGAGCTACATTTACGCAAGGAAGAAGACTGTGGGATGAGAAGGTTTGGGGGAGAAAATTAGAAGTTGAGTACTGGACATGTCACATTTGCAATACCTATTAAGTAACTAAGTGGAGATGTTGAGTAGGCAAGTAGATACAGGAACCTGGAGATCAAAGGAGAGGTTCAGGTTGGAAATATAACGTGGGAGTCATTGGCATGAAGAAGGTATTTAAAACCAGGAAATTGAATGAAATCACCCAGGAAGAAAAAGAAGTCCAAGGACTGAGTCCTAGAATTTGGGGAGATGGGGAAGAATCAGCGAAGGAGATGAAGAGGGGCACCAGAAGTCCGGAAGAGGTTCACTGGGGCCTGAAATCCCTCTTGGCAGCTCAGACAACAATCTCAAAATTTTAGAAGCTGAAAGCTGAAGGACAAGATAAGTGATGACTAACTTAGTGGGCCCAAGAATGCTGAATCCTCAGCTAGCAACTCGGAAGATGAGAATCAATGTAATTTACGCTACAAAGCCTCAGGAACCAAAAGGACCAGGTATCTCTGGAACCAGAAGGTGGGGCTTGGGGGGAATACCTAGTATAAGAAAGATTAGATGAACAGTGTTTCTAGAAGCACCTAGCTGTGAAGCCATGAGCACATTCACTTAAACCTCTCTGAGACTTTGCTTCCTCTCCTCCAAATCTCTAAAATGGGGATGACTACCTATCTCACAGGGTTGTTTTCAGAAGGAATGAAATCAAATGGAAAGAACTGTCCACACTCAAGGTCACCATTTGCTCTCCTACCATTCTCTCTAGAACTCATTCCAACCAGGCTTTTGTCCCCACGCATCCAGGAGACATCTCTCATCAAGGTCACCAATGACATCTGCACTGCCAGGTCCAATGGTTAGTTCTCTGTGCTCATCTTACTCCTCAGACTATTTGACAGAAGTGATCACTCCCTCTTCCCTAAAACCTCTTCTTCACTTGCTTCAAGGATACCACTCTCTCCTGGTTGTCCCTCAATTTCACTGGTCACTCCTTCTCAGAAGTCTCCTTTTCTGATTCTTCCCTCCCCCACCCCATGCTGCTGTGCTGCTGCCCCTCCCTCACCTGTGGCCAAAGACTGAAGGTTTATTCTCTAGAAAGGGGGTAAAAATAGAAGATCTCTGGACTAGGGGTCAACCAGCACAATTGAGGGGATGAGTACCAGACCATAAACAATGAAAATCACTTATTGTGTGATACTAAATATAGGGTCCTGAGACTTCCAGTCCTGATCATCCATGTGGCTCCAGAATGCTGGCAACCAAACCTTCATCCTTCAGGTAGCAGTTTGGTAGAGACTGTCTGGGGACCAGCCAGAGGACAGACTAAGACACTGAAATTGTTCTCCAACAAACAATCCAATGAAGTTGACAAGCGATCCCCTCAAGCTCAAAGCTTCCAATGAGCTCTTTGGTTTGCTACTGGAGCCTGAGCAGACAGTAAAGGATTATCAGATACTTGAGAGAGGAAAAAGCCTCTAATATGAAAGACAGAAGCCAAAGTAAAGAAACAGGAAAAGGTAACTTGGAGGAAACTACGCAAAGGAGGGAAAAAAAATTTTTTTAAACATTAATATCCTCAGAGAAGAGAAGATACTGCATCCACGAAAGAAGAATAGGATGCTATAAAAAAGAATATTGAAAGGGAAAAAAAAAGAGCTTTTGGAAATTTCTGATAGTAAAAATGAAAAATTCAACAGAAATATGGAAGATAAGTTTGAGGAAATATCCCAGAAAGTAGAGCAAAAAGGATGGAAAATAGGGGAAAAATTTTTTTAAATTAGAACACCGATTCAGGAGATTCAACATCAAATAATAAGAGAACAAGGAAAAAGAGAGAGAGAGAGAGAAAGAAATTATCAATAAAGTACTTCATGAAAATTTCCCCCAAAGAGCAAGAATTTTCAGGTTGAAAGGTGCACCATATGCTGAGCACAACTGATGAAAATAAATTCACACTAAGACACATCACTGAAATTTCAGAATACTAAGGAGGTTGAAGAGAAAATCCAAAAAGGAAAAAAAGGGGGGAGGTCACAATAAATGTATCAGGAATTAGAATGGTTTTAGACTTCAACAACAATACTAAACTCAGTAAGGCAATGGAGCAACATGTTTAACATTCTAAAAGAAAACAATTTCCAACTTAGAATTCTGCATCAGTTGGGATGGGCTTGGTTATGGTGTTGTAATAGAAAACTCCACAATCTCAGATGCTGCATGTCCATCTCAGTTCAGCAGAACCTAGGCTGTTGTAGTCTCTCCCTACGTCCATGGCAGAAAAGAAAACATGACAAATGGGTCACAGCTCTTTAAAAAATTCTGTCAGGAAGTGGTACACATCACACTGCTCACACTTCCTTGGCCACAGTTAGTTACATGGATTTGCCTAATTTCAAAAAGAGTCAGAGAAGTGCAACCCTACTATGTACCCAGAGAGAGAACTAGATATATATAATGACCAGTCTTCTCTCTGGTCACTAAATATTTGGCTCACTCTCCTCACCAAGGAACATACACTGACCTTCTCCCCAAAGGGCAACAACCCAAAAGTTCCAGGTAGTCATAGCAACAAACACAAAGCTCAAGATCCCTGCGCGCTGTGTCATGGAGCATATAAGATATATACAAGATCCTCTTCTCTTAATCTGTAGGCCCATGAGCTAAAAATAAGTTTTATTCTCCACATACCCAATATACAGTGGTGGAACAGGGATAGGATAACCACAATAGCCAGTCCCATCAGAAAGGGGAAGAATGGAAATAGCCAGCAGACACTGGTCCATAAGCAATTCTGAAGTCCTGCTGGGCAGATATTTTGAGGGCCTCATTCCTGGGAGCAGAGATGTTGCTGGATTAGGCTCCCACTATGCTCCCTGGGAGTAACTCCTTTGTCCATTATACTCCATTGTTCCTGGCTCCTTCCTCTAGGAAATTCTTTCTTTTCCATTATTTTCCTTGGCCATAGCTGAAGTGAATGTAGGAGAATATGGTCTCTTTGAGAGCTAAGCCTCTTTCTCAGATGACTTCCTACTGATAGGGTTATTTTAGGTTCTTAAATAGTCTTTCTCAGAAAGAAAATACCATATATCACTTATATGTGGAATCTAAAATACAATACAAATCAACCTATCTATGAAACAAAAACAGACTCACAGATGTAGAGAACAGACTTGTGGTGGCCAAGGGGGTGGGGGGATAGGGTAGGGAAGGAATGGTAGTTTGGGATTAGCAGAGGCAAACTATTATACATAGGATGGATGGACAACAAGGTCCTACTGTATAGCACAGGGAACTGTATTCAATACCCTGTGATGAACCATAATGGGAAAGAATATGAAAATATAGATAGCTAGATACATATATATATGTAAAACTGAGTCACTTTGCTGTACAGAAGAAATTGACACAGCACTGTAAATCAACTATGCTTCAATAAAATTTTTTTAAAAATAGTCTTTCTCAGGCCACACTGGTGATTCTTTTGGCAAGACAACTCTTTCAATATCTTGTCTTTTTATCTATTTGATTCTGTCAGCAATAGAATCCAGCAATGGTGCCCACATTTCTTTTAGAGACATAGTTCCCAGAACTATGTGTCTTTGATTTCTCATCTCCATATCTTCTCTCTTTTCCTAAAGATAAGTGTGCCTTGAGCCTATCAGGATTACATGGGAGATCCAAGGCTTCACTTTACTCTCTTTCCTTGAGATATTTGTCCTGTTAAAGTAATAACTGGGTGCCACATCCTTGAAGGAGTTTTATCTTAAACATCTTAACCTACTCACTTGCTAACAGTGGGAGTGAGGACCATGCCCCTATTTTGGCCCTTTCCACAACAATCAATTTTAAGCGGACTTTCTTATTCAAAACTTTTATCAATTTTATCTCCTACTATTTGGAGTCCAAAGTTAAGTGGCTTTTCCAAATATTTCAAGGCTCTGAATTTTTGGAAACTCTCTATTCACTTTTATTTCTGCTTTTATATTGGCCAGTTCTTTTCTGAGCACACACTTTCACACAACTTTGTCAAACACAGTCAATAATAACCAAACATATGCTAACATACTGTTTTCCCATATCTTCATCTTGAGTTTAAATTTCCCTAAGAATGTGACCTGACTCCCAGCCAATTTTATTAAATATTTCCCACTGCATAATGTAAAGTGTCATCTTTATACCCTTTAATAAAGTTTTCTTATAGCTCACTGCACAGCCCCTAGGCTAGGCTACCTACTACATAGAGGCTTTTTGTTTTACAAGTACTCCGTTTCTAAGAATCTATCTTGATCTCAGTCAAGATGAGCTAGATTATGATGTGGCAACAAACAACCCCTAAATCTCAATGGCTTAAAACAATAAAGCTTTATTTCTTGCCCCACTATATGGTGGGGAGATATATATCCCAAGTCTTTCTCACTCAGGGACCCAGGCTGACAGCGCCTCCAGCATCTCAAATGTATCAGTCACAGAGACAAAACATAGTGAAGTACATACCATCTCTTAAAGTCTTCTGTCCAAAGACTACCTTCTACTTCTATTCACATTTTGTTATCAAAAGCAAATCACATTGCAATGCCTAACTTCAAGAAGACAAGGGTATGCAATCCAGTCATGAGCCCAGAAAAGGAAGAACTAGAAGTATTGGCAAGTGACATTAAAGGCTATTATAAATATTATACCCAGCTAAGCTGTCATCTGATATGAAATAGAATAATTAGAATGTTCAATTTTGTAAAATCTCAAAAAGTTTATCTCTCTGTTATACATTTTCATAAGGCTACAGAGCAAAACAATAGAGTAAGCCAAAAAAGGGGAAGGCATAGACAAAGCAAAGGGAATCTCCTGGGTGAAGACAAAAAAAAAGATCCTAGAATAACAAGTATTCACTACACACAGAGGATAACCAGTCCAGACTGGATCAGTATGAATCAAGAGATAGGAATGTCCTCACCATACCTTTGCATTTGCACCATCAATGTGATGTAATTACTGGAGGATGTACTTTATCAAAACAAAGAAGAAAAGCAAGACCGAAAAGACATGAGATTTGGAAACAATGAATCCAACCCAGGAAAGAGGCAAGTAAAACCAAGAATGGCAGCAAAAGAAACACCCAGGATGACTGGAGTGCAGCAAGCCTTGAGAGTCATCAAACCTAGAAGAAGGAAAATAAAGGTCTTCAGAAGGGATGTTTCTAATTTTTTTTAATGGAAGTAGTAGACTGCCTGATGAGACTAGCTTTGTGGTAACCATACTGAGAGGCTATAAGGAGGGGTAGAAGAATTAGCAATGAGTAAACATAAAACTAAGCAAATTAAAAATCAAGGCAACTTCAGGAGAAATGAAAAGAAAGGAAACAAAGTATACCACAATATATATTCAGCTGTGAATAGTTGCATAGGTATAACAATGTAAATATTAAACGTTGGTATATTTAAAATTGCAATATAGTGATATTGGAGAGTTAAGTAAACCCTTATCTATCATAAATAAAAGTCAATGGATATCTATACACACACACACACACGCACACGCACACACACACACACACACTAGGAGAAAGAGGGGAAAGAGTTAAAATGGAGGTTGCCTCTGGGGAGGAAGACTGGAGAGAGTAGAGAGGGATTGGACAGGAAACCACTATATTTTATTATAAACCTTCTGGAATTATTTGACTTTGTAAACTATAGGCATATATTGCCTTCAAGAAAATTAAAATTAAAGCGAAAAAAGAATCCCACACCTCTAGGTAATTCTGATGCACAGGCAAATTTAGGAACCACTAGAGCAGCCTACGGTCCCATCGATTATTGAAAACTATGCAACATTCCCTGCTAAGTATTATAGTTGTCCAACTCCGATTTGAATATCTCCACAATAAAAAACTTACTACATAAAATTGTACCTGTACTGCTTTACAGACCTAATTTTTATAATATATCAGTTATGGATATTGTATGGTAAAAATACAGAGATCCTACAAGACTGTACTGGCCCAGTCCACTTCCAGGGGTTAGAAAAGTAACCAGTGTCTCTCAATTCTCCAGCAGTGAGTGATTATTCAAGAGGATGGAGATTTTCCTTGTGCTAGGGCCCATTGTCTTGGCAATCACTGTGTAAGAGTTCTGTCTCTCAGAATGGAGGGAAGGGTCCAGGAGTTCTAGGAATTTTACATTTAGGTCTATTTCTCTGACTTTGATTGACGGCACAGTTTATGCTACCCTGAAGAGTCCCAGAAGCTGAGGTGGTGAGATGCCTGAGAAAAGAGGAAGCCGCAGGAAAGACCCTTATAAATTGTACCAGGATTTTGGATCTAGAAAGTAGTTATTTATCTCAAGATGTGAGACCTATTTTTAAGGCATTGTTTCCCACATCATATCCCCAGGCAACCTACTCCATCCCCTGGAGCTCTGTTTGAAGGGTTTCATGAGAGAGGAGATAGTACAGTTATTTAAAGCAGTGGTTTTCAATAGTGCAGATTAAATGAATTATACTTTTAAAACTCAATCCAAAAGAAGATAGGAAGGTAGTAACAAATAACAGGTATGAAAAACAAAACAAATAGCAAGGAGGTAGATTTAAACCCAGCTGTGTTGATAATAACATTAAACGTAAATCATCTAAACACCCAAATTAAAATATAGAGATCATCAAGCTGGATTAAAAAGTAAAACCCAACACTTGAAACACAAAGACACAGCTAGATTAAAGTAAAAAGATGGAAAAAGATATAGCATGTATACACTATTCAAAAGAAAGCTGAAGTGGCTCTATTAATATCAGACAGAGTTGTCTGTAGAGCAAGGACTATTACCAGGATACAGGGACTTTTCATAATGATAAAGAAGTCAATTACTCAAGAGAACATAGCAATCCTAAATGTGTGGGCCCCTAATAACAGGACATCAAAATATATGAAACAAAAACTAATAGAGGTCTATCAGTATAATTCACCATATTAATAAACCAACAACAAAGATAATACAGACAGTCCCCAACATATGATAATTCAACTTAAGGTATTTCAAGTTCAGGATGGTATGTTAAGTGACATGCATTCAGGAGAAACCATGCTTCAAATTTTGCAGTCTGATCTTTTCCTGGACTGGTGATATAGAGTATGATACTCTCTTGTGATGCTGGGCAACAGCAGCAAGCCTCAGCTCCCAGTCAGCCATGCAATCATGAGGTAAACAGCCAATACACTTACTACCATTTTGTACCCATACAACTAGTCTGTTTCTCACTTTTGGTACAGAATTCAATAAATTACAAGCGATACCCAACACTTTATCATAAAATAGGCTTTGTGTTAGATAGTGCCACGTTAGGTTGATTGTAAGAGAGATTGTGAGAGAGAGTCTCAACACATATCTTATACCTTAAACAAAAGTTAATTTGAAATGAATCATGGACCTAAATGTAGACCTAAAAATATAAAGTTCTAGAAGAATATATTTATTACCTTGGGTTAGGCAAAGAGTTCTTAGGACACAAAATCTAACTCCTAGAGCTCGAGGACACCTTTAAAATTAGATCAAGGCATGTTTTAGGCAAATAAAAGAACTTCTTTATACAGGTGGATCCAACTACTTTCAGTCCCTCCATGCTGTCTCCTGTAATACCCTCCCTCTTCCATAATCCAAACTTTAGCATAACCAACTCTTACTTATTGTCCTGTCTCAGCTTCAGTGCCACTTACTCCAGGAAGCCTTCCCTGACAACCTAAACTGGGTCGAGTACTCCTCCTTTGATTATCATCACTTCCTGGACTTAGTACTTATCCCTCTCTATTGTATTGACCTGTATCACCCTCTAGATTGGAAGCCCCAAAAGGAACTCAAATGGTGTTTGTCTTGCTTACTTTTATTCTCAGTAGCTGAAAGATAGTAGATGCTCACTATATTTTATTGGATGAAAAACTGTGTGATCATATCATTCTTTTTCAATGTTTTATTGTGATAAAATACACATAACCTAAAACTTACCATCTTAACCATTTTAAGTGTATAATTTAGTGATAGTAAATACATTCATAAAGTGCAACCATCAGCACCATCCATCTCCAATTTATACATATGTGTGCGTGTGTATATATATATATACATATATATATATATATACACACGCACACATATGTATATATCTCACATTTTTCTTATCCATTCACCCATTGATAAATACTTACATTGTTTCTATATCATGGTATTTCGAATAATGCTGCAATAAACATGGGAGTTCAGTTATTTCTTCAAGACTCTGCTTTCAATTCTTCTGGGTATACACCCAGAAGTGGAAATGCTAGATCATACGGTAGTTCTATTTTTAATTTGTTGAGGAACTTCTGTACTGTTTTCTACAGTAGCTGTACCAATTTACATTTCCACCAACAGTGCACAAGGATTCCCTTTCCTCCATATCTTCGCCAACACTTGTTATATCTGGTCTTTTTGATGATACCTATTCTAACAGGTGCAAGGTGTTATCTCATTGTGGTGTTGATTTGCATTCCCTGATGATTGTTGAGCATCTTTTCATGCACCTATTGGCCATTTGTATATCTTCTTTGGAAAAATGTTTGTTCAGTTCCTCCATCCATTTTTTTAATTGGATTGTTTGTGCTTTTGCTATTGAGTTGTATCAGTTCTTTATATATTTTGGATATTAACCCTCTTGTCTGATATACGATTTGCAAATATTCTCTCTCATTCCATAGATTGCCTTTTCATTTTGTTGACTGTTTATTTTGCTGTGCAGAAACTTTTTAGTTTGATGCAGTCCCACTTATTAATTTTTGCTACTGTGGCTTGTACCTTTGGTGTCATATCCAAAAAAATCATTGTCAAGACTAATGTCAAGGAGCTTTTTTCATTTTCTTATAGGAGTTTTATGATTTCAGGTCTTATGTTTAAGTCTTTAATCCATTTAGAGCTAATTTTTGTGAATGATGTAAGATAGGAGTCCAACTTTATTCTTCTGCATGTGGTTATCTAGTTTTGGTTCATGTTTCTAGCCTCCAAAGTTTCTTATGAGAAATCTGCTGATAATCTTATTAAAGATCCCTTGTATGAAACAATTTGCTTCTCTCTTGCTGCTTTCTAGATTCCCTGTCTTTGGCTTTTGAAAGCTTGGCTTTTGATTATAAAACGTCTCAGTGTGGGTCTTATTTGGGGTTTGTTGAGCTTCTTGGATGTTTATATTTATGTATTTTATCAAATTGGGGGACTTTTCAGCCATCATTTCTTCATTCTCTCTGTCACTTTCCTTCTCTTTTCTCTTTCTGGGACTCCCACAGTGCTTACATTGGTCCACCTAATGATGTCCCACAGGTCCCTTAGGCTCTGTTCACTTTTCTTTACTCTTTTTTCTTTCTGTTCCTCAAATTTGTAATTTCTATTGATCTCTCTTCAAGTTCACTGATTCCTTTTTCTTCCTGCTCAAATCTTCCTTTGAATCCCTCTAGTGAATTTTTCATTTCAATTATTGTACTTTTCAAATCAAGAATTTACTTTTGGTTTCTTCTTAGGTTTTTTACCTCTTTATTGGTATTTCCGTTTTTTTCATACATTGTTTTCTTGACTTTCTCCACATCTTCCTTTAGTTCCTTGAACATCTTTCAGACAGTTGTTTTAAACTCTTTGTCTAGTATATCTGCCATCAGGTCTTTTTCAGGGAAGCTTATTCCGATTTTTTTCCTTTGGATGGGCCATACTTTGTTTCTTTGTATGTCTTGTGAATTTTTTTGTTGTTAAAACACTGGACATTTAGATCTAATAATGTTGTAACTCTGGAAATCAGATTCTCCCCTTACCCCAGGGTTTGCTGCTTTTGTTATTGTTTTGTTTGATTGTTGTAGGTTGTCTCTGTGTCAAGGATCACCTAAGATGTAAACTTAAAATCTTCTCAGGTCTTTTCTGAGCCTTTACATAGGCAGGCACTATCACTTTCTAATTATCCCCACATATGGAGTTGTTTTTGAATGTTCTAGGGTTTTTTTGGTTTTTTTTTTTTTGCACGGTATGTGGGCCTCTCACTGTTGTGGCCTCTCCCGTTGCGGAGCACAGGCTCCGGACGCGCAGGCTCAGCGGCCATGGCTCACGGGCCCAGCTGCTCCGCGGCATGTGGGATCTTCCCAGACTGGGGCACGAACCCATGTCCTGTGCATCGGCAGGCGGACTCTCAACCACTGCGCCACCAGGGAAGCCCCTGAATGTTCTAGTTTTTAATATCCGGCTCCCAAAAGGGGAAAAAGAGTAAAATTAAAGGGAAGAAAGGTGGCAGCCCCTTAAATACCCTGTAAGTCACTTCAGCCAGAAGGCTTGCAACAATAGGAGAGGTGCAACAAATATGGCCACCTGTCTTTTTGTCTGCACCTCTGTGATCACAAGCAGCAATCATAGCACAGATCCTCAGTATTTGGAGAACAGGGTCCTTCTTGCCCATCCTGGCTCCTGCAAGCTGTGTGCAGGCTGCTCCAGGAACGTGTGCACAGCTACCTGTCGAGCGGCTGAGAGAGATGAGGTGACTCATCCAAGGCCACAAAGGCTATCATGACTCCTCATCAGGTTCTCTTTCTCCTTGGTATATTGCACTACCTCTTGACTGTGGCAGCCCAAGCTGCAACCCCCCTCAAGGTATATAAAGGTGCTGGGATGGACACCCAGCCTCTGTCACTCACTCTCTCACTTCTCACTCTCCTTGTCTCACTCACTCTGGGCTCCCTCTTCTTAACCAGAATGCCTGGTAGTCTGATGGGTAAGAATAGACATACGGGGTTTGATTCACAGTCATTGGCTATGTGACCTTGGGCAAGATACTTAATTTCCCTGCGCTTCAGTTTCCTCAACTCTCAGATGGGGATCAAATAGTATTTACCTCAGAGGGTTATCGTAAGGACTTAGCACAGTGCCTAGCACATATCTGCTGTGGTTATCTGCTTTTTACTGTTTCCCTAACACATGGTATCTTCATGTCTTTCTTCCTTGGTGCCTTTCTTTCTTTTCCTCCCTCTATTGGTCTGTCTGCCTGTCCTCCTATCTCCCAAACAAGCTGCAGTTCCCTTAAACATGCTGGGCCCAACCTGAGGGATACAGATGGGCATGGGGCTGAGACTTCCTGGATCAAGAAGGGAACTTGTTCCAGGAAAGGAACCATGGTGAAACCACATACATGAAAGGCCTGTGCCAGGCAAGGTCTTGGAAGAAAGGCCTGGGGAGGCTGTGTGGGGTGGAGAGGCTGAGGGGGTGGGGACAGCCCTGAGAAGACCTGAGGTGAGGTGAGCTGGGGGTCCCAGTCCCGGGTGAAAAGAAACCAGGTGGGATGAGAGTGGCCAGCACCCAGGCGTCGAGGGCACCACCCTTAGGGAGCAGCAGAGGGTAAAGGTAAGCCCCCTGGCCATTGCCCAAGGGTCAGCTCACCCAACAGCAGGCACTAATCGAGGGACCTCTGTGCTAGGCTGACACCAGGGTGGACAGCACAGGGGCTCTAGGCTTCCTGTAGGCGGAGGGTCGTCAGACCGCTGGAGAGGCGTCATGGCCTCAGCACCTTAGGGAGTAGGAAGAACTAGGACTGGTCTCAGAAGGCCTAGGTTTGGGTGAGTGCATGGCCCCTTAGTAGTCACATGACCTACAAATCATACAATCACCCTCAGCTTCAGTCTCCTCACCTGGAAAGTGTAATAACAATATATGCGGCCCCTGGATCGCTGTGGAAATTAAATTTAACGGTAACAGGTAAGGAAGCACTTGGTAAACTACAAAGGGCCCTGTGATGCTGGTGTTATTACTGGGACAGGCTGGGAAGCAGAGCTCCCACTGCTACCCCTCTGGATGGCCAGTGCACCCCTCATCTCCCTGCCCCACTGTCACAGAGGACCCATTCTCAATGGTGACACCAGGAAGACAGACACACTCCAACACAATGTGGCAACGTAGTCCAGCTGAGCCCCTGATCAACGTGCTAGGTGACCTTAGGCTATTCTACCTGGGCCTCAGTTCCTTCTTCACACCAAGGGGGTTGGGCCATAATGTTAAATTTTCAGATTTGTGAGCCCGTTTTGACTTCATTTTGGTAGCATGAAATCAGCCACGGTGGGAGTCTTTACACCACAGAGATTGGCAAACACTTCAAAATCAGGGTACCACCGCTCAGGCTGACATTCCAGAATCCCCTCCTTCCAGTGGCTGGCCACGAACGGAGCAGCTGGCCCAGACACCTTGCCCAACAGCGTGCTCAGCATCCAGCTGCTTCCCAGGGACTCACCCCTGATAAATATGGATGCACAGCTGGTGGCAGCAGGCTCACTCCCCACAGACCACCCCCCCGCCCCACCCTCTGCCTGGTGGATTCCTGGGTGCAGACAGGGAGGGGAGGGAGGAAGGGAGGCAGCCCTGTGTTTGTCAATTGCAAGCTCTGGGCCCCACCTGGCCTGAGTATTACACAAGGCCCTTTCTCCCCGCTACTCCTGATCTCCCCATCTCCCCAGCAAGTGTCAAGAGAGGAGGGGAGCTGGCTAAGCCTGCAGCATACTGCCTGCTCTGTAACTGAAAGGTACCACCAAACAGACCCCTGTCCCCCCTCCCAGCACCCCCCTCAGGACGTCCACACTGGGTAAGAGCCGTGCTCAGGAAGCAGCTCCTGCATGAACTGCAGTGTGCCTGGTGGCCCCAGAGCTGGACCACATACACTTTGTCCCCCTCATGTGTTGTCCCACACACCCATAACCTAGAAGGCAAACCAGCCCCAGGTGAAGCGGCAAGGGAGGGAGCTGTGCAGAGGGCTGCCTGGGGGTGGAGGCCGAGCCTGGTCTCTGCCCCCTCTCTGTCCCCTTCCAGGGTTTTGGGGGTGTTGTTCTTGCTGCTATTTTCTGAATCAAGCCCTCAGGCACTTGCTCACTCCCTGTTATGTGTTGAACTGTGTCCCCTAAAAATGCTACGTCGAAGTTCCAGCCCCCAGTACCTCAGAAGGTGACAGTATTTGGAGATAAGAGGTAAGTTAAAATGAGGTCATTAGGATGGGCCGTAACCCAATAGCACAGGTATCCATATAAAAAGGGGACATGGGGGGCTTCCCTGGTGGCGCAGTGGTTGGGAGTCCGCCTGCCGATGCAGGGGACACGGGTTCGTGCCCCGGTCCGGGAAGATCCCACATGCAGCGGAGCAGCTGGGCCCGTGAGCCATGGCCGCTGAGCCTGCGCGTCCGGAGCCTGTGCTCCGCAACGGGAGAGGCCACAGCGGTGACAGGCCCGCGTACCACAAAAAAAAAAAGCGGGGGGGGACATAGGACAGAGAGACAGACACACACTGATTGAAGACAATGTGAAGACAGGATGAGAGGGCATCGAAGCCAGTAGGCCTGGAACAGATCCCCCCCTCACAGCCCTCAGAGGAGCCAACCCCATTGACACCTTGATATTGGACTTCCAGCCTCCAGAATCGTGAGACGGCACATTTCTGTTGTTTAAGCCACCCGGTCTGTGTTCCCGCAGCCCTAGGAAACTAATACAGTGCCTTTCTCTGAAAGTGAAGTGAGAGAAACTGCATCTTGGTTTCACTCCTTCCAAGCGTGCTCACTCTCATGTCCGTATCTAATCCTCACATCACATGACTCCTTAGGCCCAATGGGTGCTACTCAGCCCATTTGACAGATGAGGAATCTGAGGCCCAGAGGCAGGGGGCTTACCAAAAAGCCCGCACAGAGTTAACCACCAAGCCAGGACTAGAACCCAGGCTTCCTCACTAACATCCCGAAGGACTTGCCTACATCAAGCCAAACGTCTCTTCCTAAATTTGTACAGAATTCTGTGAGGCCATAGAGGGGGGCTAGAGGTACCTCTTTCACCTGGTCCTCCCACCTGCATTCTCTGTGGCATCACCCAGGTAGCCTTTAATCACCCTGATGCCTGGGCCCCACCCCAGACCAAGTGAATGAGAACCTCGGGGGTGGGGCTCAGGCAGCGGTAGCTTTTATAGCAAACTAATGTGATTCCCATGTGTGACTGGGGTGGAGAAGCACCAGCTAGAGGATTCCAAGGTGGGTTCTCAACCAGGGACCACTGGCTCACAGAGGCAGCAACCAATTTTTTTTTTTTTTTGCGGTGCGCGGGCCTCTCACTGTTGTGGCCTCTCCCGTTGCGGAGCACAGGCTCCAGACCCACCCGCAGGCTCAGCGGCCACGGCTCACGGGCCCAGCTGCTCCGCAGCATGTGGGATCTTCCTGGACTGGGGCACGAACCCGTGTCCCCTGCGTCGGCAGGCGGACTCTCAACCATTGCACCACCAGGGAAGCCCGCCAGCAACCAATTATGTGGCAAGGGGGATGGGGGCCCAAGTGTCCGCACTCCATCCCAGAGGGGGCCTGGGGATGCCCAGCAGGCAATCACACCTCAGGAAATGTGAGATATAAATTAAGGTGCGAATCAGCACTCACTCATTCCGCACAAAGCCTAGAAACTGTCAGGGCTGGGAGAGGTTCTTCCAACTCTTTTACTTTACTGGGTAGTGGGGAGTTCTTTAAATATCAACGGGAAGAAAAATAGTGTTTTTGCTTTAAATTTGGGGCCTTTACTCTTCCATCTAAATCAAATGTAATTGCTTGTTATGAAAATGAAAGAGCTGCGCTTGCTTGAACACTTACTATATAATGGGCATGTGCTAAGTGACCTTTACAGTGTTTGTCTTTCCAATAATCCTACGAGGTAGGGACTATAATCCCCATTTTACAGAAGGCGTAACTGAGGCTTGGAGATGTTACTTAACCTGCCCAAGGTCATTCAGCAATTAGGTGGTGGGGCTGGGAGTCCAACCAGGAAGGCTGGCATCAAGGACCGTGCCATTGACCACCAGCTGCACGGTATTCTACAGTCTTTTAATGTTCATAACCCATTTTTGTAAAAGGTACTAAAATAAGTATCATATTAAAATATTTAAACAAAATACCTTTTTCTCATTTCTTCAAAATTTGCAGAGATTTTTTTGTTCCCTAACTCAGCAGTGAGGAGCTCAGGCAGTAGTAGGCCCTAACCCAGAGAGGCAGCAGAACAGGCACCCTCATTCCCAGCACGAGGAACCCCAGCCTGGACACAAGCACTGGCACCCCGCTACCCCCAATTCCCATCCCTACCTGGGCCCTTAGCTTTCTGGAAAGAGGGAAACATGGGCTGGGACTTCCCTCTAGTGGCTCTGAGACTAACTGCAACCAACACATCCACACTTTCCCAGGCCGGGTGCAGAGCCCTGAGCCCCAGTCAAAAGGGGAACCTGCACACCCAGTGTGGCAGCACTACACCCCTGAGACTCTACCAGGAACTGAAGCTTGGAGGCCTAGACGATGCGGCCCCACGAGGCCAAACAACGTCAGACTCCCACTCACCCGCTTCACCTCATCTGCCTCCCATCCCTCCCCAGCTGATAGGGGCATTAGAAGTCAGGCAGGGGCACCCCTGGAGGGAGGATTCTGGCCCCGGGGCAATGACAGGGACCCACTCACCCACTCCTCTCCTTGCTCACCTAAATCCTGCCTGTCCCAGCACTCCCCGCTCCGGGAAGCCTGCTCTGAGCCCTCCCTCCCCCAACCCTCCCCTTAGCTGCCAGTTATCTCCAGAGGGGTACAAGGTACCTCTCAGCAGCAGGCCCAGAATACTTATCAGGACATCAGTCTTCCCTTCCCCCAGCCCTCCTCCACTAGACTGGGAGCCCCTGAGGGCAGGCTTGAGCCACGTATGTCTCTGATACAGAGACCCCTAGGCCACAGCCTGGGCACAGAAGCCTGCTCAGTCGGCTACACCAAGCCCACGGGAGGACACAGCCGTGGGCACCCGCATGGGAGGCTCCACTCCCACCCACTCCATGACCCAGTGCACACTGAGGGGCTGGGCAGTGGCCCCAAAGGAGGCGAGGGGAGGGTCCCAGGAGTGTGCAGCGTGAGCTGGAGAAGCAGACACCGAGGGCACATTAGACTCCTGCGGGGGGGGGGGGGGGGGGGGGGGGGGCTTGCCCTCAGGTCTCCGCTCCCTGCTAAGCCGGTAGAGGGCTGGGCCTTACAGCTCCCGGCAGCTGAGGGGAGGGTGCACTGGGAGTCCCAGAGTCACGCCCAGCCTAGCAGGGACCCGCCCACCTCAGACACCTCAGAAGCAGGCGGACTCCCCGGGTGCCAGCCCCCACCAGCCAGCCCGAGGGTACCTCCCACCCCACCCCAAGGCCTGAGTGCTGCAGCCGCAATTCCAAAGGCCCCATTTAGATTCCCACATAGAGGACTTGTTAAGATGGAGCCTGCCTCTGGGGAAATGGGAATGCTTGGGGTGAAAGATGACAAATCGGGGGCCCAGCGGCCAGGCTAAGAGCATACTATTCACTTACATCTCATTCATCAGGGCTGCCCCCCAGACCTCCAGCCACTGGGCCTCAGCCACCTGCGGGGGGGTGAGGGTGAGGGAGTCGGCCCTGAGGGGCCCCTTTGGGCTCCAAGAAGCCTTGGGATGAGAGGAGGTGGCCCAGCAGTCAGTTCTGCCCGCAACCAGGGGCAGGCCCAGCAGCAGAGGGAAACAGGGGTGGGGGACAGGGTGGATACCCACCCCCCGCAGCCCGACCACACAGACATGGATGAGGCCCAAATCAGAACATTCCTTGGGACAAAACCCCTGCTCCTGGCTCCTGCGAGAGAACCAAAGAATGCCACCAGGTCCGTCTTGGGCCCAGCCCCTGCCTGGGGAAGGATGTCCAGTCAACTGGGCCTAAAGGGGGCCAGGATGGCTCCTGCTCAGGTCCCGGCATGGAGGACGGGTCGGAGCCCTCCACACACACTCGCAGACACACACTCCCACACACCACAACCCAGACGCCAGGCAGGGCGCACGGCGGGGCGCTGCCGAGTAGCAGGCTTGGCGCCAGGGCCCAGGCGGGCGGGGGTGCGGTGTGAGTAATGGCGGGTGCAGGATGCACCCGAATCCTGATAAGGGAGAATAATAACTTGTCAAAGATATATATGATATGTGCTTGCTTTCCCTACGGAATATCTATGGGGCTAATTCATCAAGCCGGCGGACTGGCTGGAGACCCACGGAGGGAAGAGAAGAGAAGCACGTGACCAGCAGGCCCCAAAGTGCCCAGTGGTGGGGAGGGGAAGTGGCCTGCCCCAGCTGGACTCCCGCCAGGGCCCTAATAAGCACTGAAACTGGCCCGTCCATGGGTCCCCCGGGTCCCTAACGCTAACGCCAGGTGCATTTTGGATCTGGAATCCAGAGCAGATGTCCCCCTACTTGGGAAGCCCACTGTTTCTCATGTGTTCCTTCTCTCCTCCCCTCCTTTCTTTCTCCCTGCTGTGCAGTCTGCAGAAAGCCTCTGGCTCGAGAAGTTGTAAGATGATCAGAAAACATCTCCGCTTTTGGAGAGGAGACGACAAACAGAAACAGCTCTTGGGGAGAGCAAAGCTGAGAGGGCAGGCCCTACCTGGCTCTCCTTGCTCTCCTCACCGCTCTCCTCCAGCCCCTCCTGGCCCGACACCCCCCCACACACACCCCAACCTCCCTAAGCTCCCACAGAAGGAAGGAAAGGAAGAAGGAGGGTCTGTTCCCCTTAGTCAGATCACTTCAAGGACGCTGATGCCAGAAAACCCACCTGGAAACACGGTGCGCACCCCCAAGAGGCAGCTACATCCTCACCAGAGAGAAGTCGTTCATCCATCTACACCTTCACGTTCCCCAGGGGTTGCGGGGGGTGGTTAGAGCTTCCTCTAACCTCTCTTCCTTCCTCCTCTGTCTTTGTCATAATAATTTAAAAAAATGAATTAGCTTGCATCATCCCAGGCCTCCCCCAGGGCCTCTGGAGGTCTGCCCAGCCCCTGCCCTCACCCATCCTCTGTTCCGCAAGCCCTCATGGGGCATCTTCCCCCCCTGCCCCTCAGACTGTCACGGGGCGCCTGACTCACCGTCACCCAGGTCTGCGTTCTGCCACTTCCCACTGAGGTCAGCTCCCTCCCCTGTCAGCTCCAGGCTGGCATTCACCCTCCACTTGTACCTACTCACTAAACAAAGATTAAACAGACCAAGAGGCTATGGAGCTCATCATGTGAAAATACTGAAACACCTCACTACCCACACCCTGCTCTTTCCCCTCCCCCACCTCCCCAAGACCCAGCAACCAAAGGGTTAACTTCTGGCGCAGTTCAGGGGCCTCCAGGACCCTGCCCAGCACCTGGCCCTGCATCCATCCTTGTTAGTAAGGGCTGGTGCCACACCGTTGTTAAACATTGTGATTCCCACCCTGGATGGTGCATCTGTAGCTCATCCTGTAGGAATTACGTGAGTTTCTCTGTGCAAGAATCACCACTGGCCTCCTTCCTCCTCTCCCCACTCCTTCATTCCTTTCCTCCTTCCTTCCTTCTATTCCTTCCTTCCTCCCTGTTTGAGGTCTAAGGTCTCCCTCCCAGCACGCCCTCCTGGCCCTCAGCTCTGACACAGATCTGAGAGGCCACCCACCAGTGCTTACAGCCTCCCTCTCACTCTCCCTCCCAGGGCCATCCTGGCAGTGGCTGGCATCTCCCAGATCCCAAGGGCCAGGAAATATGGGGACCAGGCTCCAAGAGTGCCAGCCCCTCCCCATCTCCATTTCTCCCTAATGGACAGTGATAGCCCATCCCCTTCTCTACTCCTCTGCCCCTCTCCCCAACCCACCCCACTGCCCTGTCCACAGAGGGCAGGCCCAGGGCTGGAGACCGCTGGGGCATGTGGAAGGGGAGAAGAGAGGGGGGCCATGCCCCTGCCAGTGCAGCCTGAAGCTACAGAGCAATTAACTTGGCATTTTCAAACAAGGGCAGAGGAAGCGGGAGCCACAGGACTGAGTCAGCACATAAGAGAGGCTGGCTCAGCTCGTTAGCAGGACAGGGCTGAGCCAACAAGAAACAAGGTCAGGGAGGAGGGAGTGGGAGCCCCCAAATGGAGATGGGGCAGGGGGCAAGTGAGGAAGAGGGCTGCCGGCCCCTCCCCATCCCCTGGATAGATCCTGGCTGCCAAGGCCACGGGACCAGCCCTCAGCTCTTTTTCCTCCAGGCAGCTCCTGCCCACCCTCCACAAGTCAGCAAACATTCTCCATGTATTGTAAGTGCTCCATGACTGGGAGTAAAGGTGACAAGACACTCCCCTCCCTCCTGCCCTAAAACATACAACAGAGTTGGCCTCCCTGATGACATCACCAAGGGCCTGGGGCCTAGGAGCAGCACAGGGCTAAAGACGATGTTTGGGGGGTGGCCTGGGAGACTTCATGGAGGAGGTGGACTTTTTAGTAGCTACATTTAAAATAAGGTCGGCACATCCAGTCTTTTTCCAAAAAGGAAACAAAGCCTCTGAATCCAGCCATCTGCTGAGTGCTTTGCCAGGTGCCAGGGGCGCTACCCACATCTCCTATGATCCTTACATCCTCCTGCAAGATTCCTCTCACCTAGGAAGAAGCAGAGGCCAGGGCTTACGTGACTCACCCAAGCTCGTACAGAAAAGGGCAGAGCTGAGGGCTTCCCTGGTGGCGCAGTGGTTGAGAGTCCGCCTGCCGATGCAGGATGCAGGGGACACGGGTTCGTGCCCCGGTCCGGGAGGATCCCACATGCCGCGGAGCGGCTGGGCCCGTGAGCCATGGCCGCTGAGCCTGCGCGTCCGGAGCCTGTGCTCCGCAACGGGAGAGGCCACAACAGTGAGAGGCCCGCGTACCGCAAAGAAAAAAAAAAAAAGAAAGAAAAGAAAAGGGCAGAGCTGAGATTTGTATGTGGATTCATCCACTGCAGAGGCTGTGTTCTTTCTGACACAGTGCTTAGGCAGGTAGGAATCTGCTAAACTGAGAACAGGGGAAGGTATTGGAGCAAAGGCCCAGATGGAAGAGTGAATAAAGTGAGTTCTAGCAACTAGGCTGTCGGCCAGGTTGGAAGAGGGGCTGAGTATGCGTGAGGGTTAATTTCATACATCAACTTGATGGGGCTAAGGGATGCCCAAATGGCAAAACATTGTTTCTGGTGTGTCTATTAGGGTGTCTCCGGAAGAGATTAGTGTTTGAATCAGTAGACTAAGTAAAGAAGGTCGCCCCCATCAATGCGGGTGGGCTTCAACCAATCTGTTGAGGGCCTGAACAGAACAAGGAGGTAGAGGAAGGGTGAATTTGCTCTCCTCTTGAGCTGGGACATCCACCAGAGCTCCTGGCTCTAGGGCCTTCAGACTCAGCCTGGGATTTACACCACCAGCTTCCTAATTGGCCTCCTGGCTTGGGCTGAATTACAGCACTGGCCCTCCTGGTTCTCCAGCTTGCTTGAGGCAGATCGTGGGGCTTCCTGGCCTCTATAACTGCACGAGCCAATAAATATAATAAATAAATGGACAAATCTCCATATCCTATTGGTCTGTTTCTCTGGAGAACCCTGACTAATACAGCATCTCCAGGACGGGGTGTTGCTCTCAGGGTTACTGACAAAGCCCTGTGGATGTGCCACAACTTGGAGGGATCTCCTAAGCCACTCATCAGAGCATCCTTGTAGACAGGAACCAAGAATTTACCAGAACACCACACTGGACCATATCGTCATAACTGCCAATTCTACTCGCCTTGATTAATCTTGATCTTTGAGAGAGGGGCTATTTCCAAGGGGCTGCGTGTGGTTCTTTCTGGTCCTGATGCTGCTGCTCTTTTCGGGGTAAGGTAAGTTTAGGGGGGAGGCTCAGGAGCCATAGGCTGCGGGGAAGGCCAGTGATGGTCAAGAACTGGGTAAAATCTGGAGTCAGCCAGGCACAGCCATGTCAGCCATGAGATGCAGGGTCCCAGACAGCTGGAGCAGGAACGGGGAGGAGAGGGATCTGCTGCGCGGCTGAATTCCTGGTCTGAATTTCCCATCAGCATCAAGCTAGGAACCCCCTCCCTCCAGGCCTTCCAGTGGGGCTGGGCCACCTGCGATACCACTCCCCCCTAGTCTCATGACGTGACCTGTCCCCACACCCCCATCTCTTCTGATCTAACCATGGACAGATTTTTCCCTTTTCTTCATAGTCTGCCCAGGTGAAGTTAGAACATTCTCAAAAAGACTTACTAGAAAGCACAAGGCAGATAAATACAAAATCATGCAATGGACAAATGCCCCAAACACATTTGTTGAATGATAAAAGTATTCCACGGGATTTCACCAGAGTAAGTCCCTACGCTACTGCTGTATCCCTGGTACCTAGAATCGTGCTCGGAACAACGTGGATGATTAGATGATTAGCGCACCTTCGCTGAGTGAATGAGTGCACGAAGGGATGAACGGGCCAAGTGAACATCCTGCCTGATGCTAAGCATGGCTCTCCCCTTCACCCAAGCTTGTCTTTCTCACACACAGCACTGACCTGATGACCGCCCGCTGCCCTCCAGCTGACTGACAAACAAGCCTCGCCAAGAACCCACCTGCCTTCCTGCCAGACTCCCCCCTCCGCCACTTCCACTCCACACTGCACCCCTCTCGCCCCAGTGACCACACCGCACATGCCACCATCTACTGTGGACTGAGCAGTAACTGGCATTTGCTGAGCCCTCTACATGACTCATCTCATCTGATCCTCATGTGCTGTGCACAGGTGCTAAAGGCACCCAGTTTGGAGATGAAGAAACTGAGGATAACAGAAGCCCAAGGTCAAACAGCAAGTAAACAGAAGAGCCAGGACTCAGACCCTTAACTGTTTCCAAAACCCATGCTCTCTGCCGCTAAGAGTAGTGATGGTGGACCCCTGACACCACCAGGCTACCTCCTCCTATCTTCACCAATCATCAAATTCAAGAATATCAGTGACACTGAATTTGCCCCAAAGACATTCGTTCAATAAATACTGAGCACCTACCACGTGTTCAGTGGGTACATAAATGACGGGCATCAGGCTCCCTCCCTAGGAGTTGTCATGGTCCGTGCGGTGGACACCACCTTGCCTGGGGTGAGCGGTCCCTGAATGGGAACCTCCCATCTCCAACGCTGGATTCTCAGCAGCAGACAGTCAGGAGAAAACCCTCTTGTTTGGTTTTCCTGGCCCCCACCTCCGGCGGCCTGCAGTTCCCAGCTTGCTCACAAAGCTCATCTGCCTAGCAGGTGCTGTGCACCCAGAACGATCTAACACAAGTGACCTTGCTTCCCCAGGGGGCACTCCAGTAAGTCATCATTCAGGCATCCCGCAGGGAGAAGGTGTTCTGGGGCCCTGACGCTATACTCGTGCAACATCAAGAACACTTTACTCACTTCAACAATGAAAGATACCATCTTCACCAAGACAAAGCGGCATGGTTTCCTGAAAATGATGCCCAGCAAGTGAGGGTCAGAGATAAGCAAGTCATTCCCCCCTGGAAGGGGCAAACTGTCCTACATGGAAAGTTCCTGTGTGATTGCTGGTCCACTCCTCACGGAGACAAGGACGCCTCAGACCCATCAGAGAAGGCTGGAGACTTGTCCCTCTGCCGAAGAAATGGAGCCAGGATGTGGACCCAGCTTCTCTGGTCCCTCCAGGCCTCCTTCCCTTATTACCACGCGCTCAGAATTACAGGGAAGAGGCCAGTGTGGGTGCTGGGCAGGGCAGGGTGAGGCCAACCTGATGGCTGTCCAAGACATCCTGGCCAGTGCTGTCCTGTCCCTGGGAACTTTCCAAAGAGTGTTGCTGCCACACACACCCATCCCGGCAGCTGGCTTGCGTGAGGCTTGTCTGGATGTGTATGGGGTGTGGAGGCCTCATGTGCCCAGGGGGCAAAGGCCTTCATCTGAGGGAGGGGTCTTTTCTCACAGTCTGGCCAATGCAGAGGCCCAGGGGTGAGGGTGTCCAGATTGTCTCCAGGGACCCACAGCCTTGAGCATCAGGGTCCTGGGGACCAAGTGGTCACCTGCACCCAGGACAGGGGGACTGGCAACAGCACTTGACCTTCCCTCTCCCTCTCCCCTACCCCTTCCCCCAGGTGGGCCAGTTGTCTTCCTCTCCAGCCCAATCAGGGGAGTTTCTCATTGTAAATACCACGCCACAGCCATCCTCCAAGTTCTGGCACTCCAGCCACACAGGTCTGCGCTTTTCTCCAAGTACCTCTCCCCCTTGATAGCCCTGAGCCTCTCCTTCCTCATTTCCTCCTTCCCTGTCTCAGGCACTTGAAATCTGGCCCATCATTTAAGACCCAATTCAAAACTCACCTCCTCCACTGCCGTCTCTCTCCCAGCCCTGTCCCCCCAGAGCCCCTCCTGTCATCATCATCGTCGAGCCCCTTCCAGTGCGCTCACCTCACTCCATCATGTGCTCCCGTGACATCTGTACACGACTTTGTTTCCTAGCACAGTGCCCCACACAAAGAAAGCTCAAAACTAATTTTTACTTGAATAAGTCCAATGCATTCATCATTATGTTACAGACAAGGAAACTGCAGCTGGGAGAAGTTGAGAGGATTCCTCGAGGTCACATACCAGCTGGTCAGTGCTAGAGCCAGCTCCAGAACCCATCCATAAAAGCGTGATTCCTACCCTGTCCTCCTCCCCTGACCCCATACTGCCTCTTACCACCTACTCGGATCAAGCCAGGGCCACAAGCTCAGCATGGGTGATTTGTTATTGCAGGCATCGCACATACAGAAGAGTATAAGTATGTATGTGCTGTGAAAAGAGTAACAATCACCTGAGTCTCCACTACCTGGGTTAAGACATACAATGTTATTAGTGCCTTAGAATCCCCCATTTCCCCAGCCCCCTCTCCTGTGACCCTCCCCATTAACCACTGGAGTTAACCACTATCCTAACTCTCCTATTAATCATCCCCTAGCTTTGCGTTATGGCTGTGCCACTTTTATGCGTCTCCCTAACAACGTATCGCCCTTTGCTTACACAGCTAGGTTTGTGCTTGCTACTCAGTTTTTCAAAATTAAACAGGATCTGTGATCTCTTCAATGCTTAACACTGTTATGTTCAAGTTCTCCCAATGCAGCGAAGTCTGAGCAGATGCCTATTATAAAGTCAGGCCACAAAAGCATGTACAGAGTTCTCCTATCAGATAGCACCAGCTCTCTCCTAAAAGCCACTTTATTTTAGGCACTGAATTAATGGTATACAAATGACATGCATAGTAATGTGGAATTTTTTTTTTCAGGAAAGGATTTTGTATGTGTGTGAAAAAGTCAACTGCTCAGGCCCTTGTCTTACAGGGCTGTTTTGATCCCAGTTGCCTGACAGCAGGGATCTGTCCTTGTGTTTGGAGACAGAAAAGAGGCTCCAAGAGGATGTGAAGAGAAGCTGGCTCAGAGGGTCCCCCAGAGCCCTCCTCGCTTCCTCCCAGCCAGCCCTCACCACGGTGGTTTTGGCCCACAGCTGCCCTAGCCCAGGGACCTGGTGGCAGACAGAAACAGATCTACTTTGGTTTCCATGGCAACTGCACGCATTGGGAGACCAACCGAGTGAGCCACAGCCAACGAGGCAGCTGGTTTGAAGGGTGTTGATCTCTCTGTGGACCATCAAGGCAGAACCACAAGGGACCGGAGGCAGCAACCAAGCCAGGAGGAGACACAGGAGCTGGGCATATGGAGTCTGCAGGAACCTGTCTGCAGAGCTACACATGAGCAGTGCACATGTGTCCACTCACCCACGACCCTCTCTCACCCACCCACTCAGGCAGAGGCACGTGCTGAGAAATGCACATCCACACTCCATTGTGAACACAGAGACCCATGCTCCCAAACTCAGACACCTGTTCACACCAAATACACCCAAGGTTTTACACCTTGCCCCATTTTCACACTGAAAAACACAGACCCCTGCATACAAATGCACATTCATCCATAATATATGATCTGCACCCCTAGAAAGATTCAGTCACCCCAATACACTTTCTCTATACACACCCACATGCACAGATGGTGCACACACTCACCTTAGACACACAGACCCACATTTACAGGGAGAAACGCACGTCCATACTCACCTGTGTGCTGGCAGGGACACTCCCAGAACATACACATGGGCTGAGATCAGAGCCTCTGGATGCGAAGACTCAGAAGCTGAGGAGCTCCAACTGCAACAACTCAGAAATGGGATGTGGTTCACGGCTGCAGCAGCATCACAAAATCCCAGAAACAAGTCTCCTGGCTTGCTGCCTCATAAACGGTGCCCCCATAGAGAAAGGCCTTTAATCTTCTCTGTTTATTTACTCATAGTAATTCTTTTTTGTGTCCTCCATAAACACCAAAAGGACAGAAATCCAACAATCCTCATGTCATGCAGACTTGGAATAAAAATTTTGATGACAGACTCAGAGATGCACGTTCCTCTTTAAGACACCTGTATGTGTCTGACTCTGAAGAGGCCTGTCCCATCCTGGTTCACTGCTTTCTGGTCCCAAAAGGCAAGGAAAAGAGGCCTGCTGGTTCCGCTCCTAGGAAAAAGGGACAAATTCACAGCACGTGGAGTATCTTGCTAGGCCAGGGGTTAGCTCCTGACCTAGCAGGGAAACCTGACAACCACAGGCTCCATCCACCGAGGCCCTTGAGAGCCAGGGGTCACAGAAGCACTTGACGGGGGGACATTTTGTTGAGAATTTCTTGAAGCACATTTGAATATTTGTAACATTTATTTCAATATTGTCCTAATGATCATTTAATTAATATGGAGAAATGGAAAGATTATGTACATGTGTATATATTCCTATTACAATAATAATAATAGCTAATACTCACAGGCACAAAAAGGTCACTAAATGTTAAGCTATTGAAGGGCTTCCCTGGTGGCGCAGTGGTTAAGACTCTGCCTGCCAATGCAGGGGACACGGGTTCGAGCCCTGGTCCGGGAAGATCCCACTATGCCACGGAGCAACTAAGCCCGTGCACCACAACTACTGAGCCTGTGCTCTAGAGCCCGCAAGCCACAACTACTGAGCCTACGAGCCACTCTGCAACAAGAGAAGCCACTGCAATGAGAAGCCCGTGCGCCACATGGAAGAGTAGCCCCCACTCACCGCAACTAGAGAGAAAGCCCGCACACAGCAACAAAGACCCAATGCAGCTAAAAATAAATAAATATTTTAAAAATGTTAAGCTATTGTTATTACTGTGATTTTAAATTGATAATGAAAATCATCTATAACTTAAAAACTGGGGGTAGTTGAGATGAACCTCCTTATTTCATAGGCTTTTAAACACTTTTCAGTTTTAGCAGCAGCAGGATTAGCACTGTGTGGTACTTTACAAAACAGTTTCACATACACCATCTCCTTTGTGTCCCTGAGCATCTTCTGTTGGCCAGGCATCAAGCTGGGGGGGGGGGCGGGTATCATAGATTAGTAAGACCCAGGCCCAGGCCTCGAGGAGCCCACAATCCAGCAGGTAAGGGGTGGGGGAGGCACACTGGAACTGTGTACCATGCAGCCTCATGTCATCACAAAGGCCAGTGCAAAGGGCAGGAAGCATAGGCAAAGGAATCATTTGTAGATGGGGGAGAATCTGGAAGGGGTGGAGAATCAAAGAGAGCTGCAGGGAGGAGGTCACACTTGAGCTGGGCCTGAACTCACCAGTCGGTTTTGACAAGCCAAGTTCCTGGCTGGAAAGGAGCATTGAGGTCCCAAGCACAGCTGTAGAAGAGTGGGTGGTCGACCTGGGCAGCTAGACCCAGGGGTCCAGAAGGGTACAGGGAAGAATGGAGCCACAAAGGTAGACTGAGGCCAGATTCAGAAAGGCCTTGCACGGCAAGCCAAGGAGTCTGGCCCAGCAAATCATCAGGTGTGAACCGGCCAGACCTGTGGTCCAGAGAAACACCTCAGGTACCTGGGTGTCTTGACACTGGGTTGTGGGGTATGACTGGGAACCTCGGGGCCAAACCGGAGGGTTAAAATTGCACCCTCCATTAACAGAGCCAGAGCGCGGGTCAGCACCCCCAGCACCCAGCTCACCCAGCTCGGCGCCTGACTCACACAAGGCTCTCCATAAATGTTTGCTGAACTGCACGGCGCAGCGGGTCACGCGAAGAAAATGGAATTAAGAGTCCAGTGACCTGGAGGGCTGCTTCAGGCCCACTACTGACTGGCTCCCGGACTCTGGACCGGCGATTTAACCTCTGGTTCTCGGTTTCCACGCTGGTACAGCGAATCCGATAATGCCCTGACCTCCCTGGCTTGGCTGCTCTGAAGCTCTCACGCGGGAACCGGCTGAAGACGCTGGAGGGCGCAGAGCGCCGGCCCTGGCGGGGGACCACGCGGGCCGCTGCCGCCTCCCCGGGACCATATGCGGGGAGAGCTGGCTCAGCCGTCAACAATCACCTGCCCCCCAAACTCACACCTGCGCTGCATTTCCGCTTAGGCAGATGGTGCGATTTGGCCGCGCGCCAGCGCGTTGACCCCGCCCTGGACGCTCGCGCATGCGCCCTGCAACTGGCGGGACGCCGCTGGGAGGTGGCTTTGCGGACCGGCGGTCACCCGGATAGGATATGGCTCAGCCAGAGGGCGGGGTGCCTACGGCGCCCCTCCCCTTGCTGGAACAGCGCCCCTTTCCCAAGGCCAAGGCAGCAGCAAGGCCAGCTTCTCCCCAGTTCTCACACCGCCTCTGAAACGTGAACAGGGAAGGAAGCTTTCAGAGTTTCCCATGTGGAGAAACTGAGGCTCAGAGAGATTAGGAGACTTTCAGCTGGACACACAGATATTAAAAGATGGAGCCAGATGGAAACCCAAGTCTGCCGAACTCCAAGCACACCGTTCTTTCGTTGGTTGGCACTACCCCGGCGCCTCAGACCACTTTGGCCAATATCTAGTGGGGGCAGGAATTCTTCCTTCACCCAAAGCTGGCTTTGCCTCCGTCCAGCGCAGCAGCCTTACGATTCCCGTACCACCCGGCCCACTCCTGAACCATCGTGCATACCTGAAAATTAGTGGGGATCTGAGCCAAGCGTAAATCAGTAGAATTAAATGATGAAATACACACAAAGAACTCCTTAAATGTATATATATATATAACATTAAATATATATTTAATATATATATTAAATATATATATATTATATATATATATTTATTTAAAGAAATCTGGTCTAAATGCCAAGCCGGGGGCAGGCATATCTATTGGTACAGCATCACCACCAAGGGCTCGTCTGGCCTTAACCGGCACACCTCCCAGAATCCTGAGCTCATCATTTCCTCTTTGCCCAACGCTGGTGTTGAGAAAGTTCTTGCTTCTCTTTAGCTGAAATCCATCAGTCTCCTTAAGGATCCAGTTGCCCCTCTTGGGGCCACATGGAACAAATCAGATCTCCCTTTCTTTTCACAATCCAGCCTACATTAGGAGGCCGCCTTCTCTCTTCCTGACTCAGCGGCCCCCAGTTCCTTCAACCATTCCTTAGAAGTCATGCTTTTGTGTTCCTTTCTCAGCCTCCAGACACACTCCTGTCTGGTCCTATCCTTCAGAGCTCAGCACAAACATGTGTTCTCACCATGTGTCAGACACCGTGCTATAAGCGCCTTCCCTGAGTCATCTCATTTACTCCTGACGACAACCCCAGGAGGTGGATGCCATCATTATCCCCGTTTGGCAGATGAGGAAACTGGGAAGTGAAGGAACATGCCAACAGTTACAGAGCAAGTGACGGAGCAGTCTCTGCTGCCCTCTGCTGTCACTGCAGCTCCAGCAGAACAAGAGCACTGGGCTTGGGGTTGGGTGAGCTTTGCTTCCCACTCTCCCACTTATTATTGTGTGACCCGGGCAAGCCACACATCTGGTTCTCCTGGTCTGTAAAATGGGGGTCGTTATAATGTCTACCTGCTAGGCTTTTTGGAGATTAAAACACATTTTGAGATGTGACCATAGGCCTGATACTCTCCACTAGCTCCCCCTACCCCTCCAGGAGTCCTGTGCGAGGACTCACAGGGACTACAGCAAGTGACCAGATTCATGTCACATCCTATAGTGCTGGGGCCCTCTCCAGGAGGGAGCCAGGTTCAAATCTCCAGGTCCCTCACCCGGCCTGGAGTCACTCTCTAAAATGATTTGTCAAGTGACAAGCAAAAATATATTACCAATTTAAGAGTGTGATTTGCCTGGAACTTTTTAATCCTTGGGCTGTTGTTGAATAGATTAAAGTGTCTGCTTTGATCCATGCATTTAGATGGAAACATAAATATAGCCATCACTTATTCTCTCAGCCGCCAGGATGGGTGTCACGTTGCATCACGCCGGCTTCCCACCCAGCCAGGGTAATGCATGAGAATGACCTTTTTGCCATTCAAATCCCTTTTGACTTTTCTGCTCTGGCCGGAGCCCGAGCTGCCCTGCTGCTTAATGTGACCACAGCTCAGGCTGGGAAACAGTCGGGAGAAAGGGTGGAGCATGGGACGCCCGATGCCGACAACTTCCCCCAGCTCGGCAGAGCCCAGCAAGAATAAGTCTCCGGAGAAACAGATTTTGAAGAGGAATTTAGTACATAGATCTTCTGTCAGCGGAGCAGACTCCGGCTCAGCCGTTTTTCAGGCTCGCTGCTTATCCAGAAATACATCTATTTTTACATGGATCTCTGGCGAGATTCCCTCTTCCCTCGTGAGGTGGGAAGCTGCGCTGGGAGCCGGGCACGGGGTCGGGGGGGGGGGGGGCGGGGCCTCGGGGCAGGGCAGGCCCAAGGTCTGGCTCCAGGACGCTGCGGCTCGGGAAGAGGGAAGCGGTGCCGAGCCCTGGGCCTTCCGAGCCTTCCTCCAGCCATCCGCCCGCATCCTGCCCCGGCCCTTCTCGGGACACGGCCCGGCCTCCCAGAGTCTCCATCACGGGCCCTGCCCTCCTGCGCCCTCTCCGCCCAGCCAAAGCCCCGGCCACCTCCATGACCCCCTCAACCCTGAAGTCTAATGAGGACTGAGCTGTGGACACCCCCCAGGCCCACAAGTCTGCGCAGACGCGCGCGGACAGGCACACAACGAGGACCCCCATCGGGCGCCCACTAAGATGGGCTGCGCCCGCCCTTCGCTGCCAGTTTATTCTCGGCCTGCCTGTTGGCACCCAGCCACCACGAACACTGGGAGCCGGTTCTGGGCAGCCCCGCGGATCAGCGGGTGGAATGGCTGGCGGGGGCTCTGAGCACTGTGCTGTGGCAGGCAGTTAGGCCTCAAACAATGGCCTGTGAAACGTCAGAAGTAGCGGGGAGGCTGGGATTGGCAGGGGCCTTGGGCATGTGGAGGGCCCTGGGGTTGACCACGCGCTGATGGGGCCAAGAGCCAGGGGGACAGTGCTCTCCTGATCCCATAGGACCCTTTGGCAGGAGAGACACCATATGCCTCCTTTCCCCAAACCCCCTTGAGTAAGTTAACTCCTTTCACCCCAGGAGCTTTTGTTCTGTGGAGAACCAGGCCCCCCCAGGATAATCAGGGGAGAGAAGACAGTTCCAAAAATAGGAATGACCCCACTGTGGCTATATGTGCTGCCCTACTTGGCCCTGTCCTCTGCCTCCTCCCCACAGTCCAGGCCTCTGCTCCCACATTCTGTTCTAAGAAGCCCACAGTCCGTGCCCAGCCTGTCCTACCCAAAGGTCCTGCCTCTCCCCTCTCCAGGTCCTGGCTCTGCACTTCAGCCCCTGCTGCTTTGGGGACCTTGTTCCTGAATCATACCCCTCCCTCTCCTTCCAGCAGTGCTCTCTTCCTCTGCTCTGTTTTCAGTCGGCCCTGGCCTTGCCCCATCCCTGCCCACATGCTGACACACAGTGCCTGTGGACCCTACTGAGCCTGGTGTGTGTCCCCACTCTCTCCCTCCACACCACCTCGTCTCTCCTCCTAGTCTCGCTCAGAAATGCCTGTCCCCCCACAGAGAACAGACTTGTGGTTGCAAAGTGTGGGGGGAGGGAGGGATGAATTGGGAGTTTGGGATTAGCAGATGCAAACTAGTATATATAGAATGGATAAACAACAGGGTCTTACTGTATAGCACAGGGAACTATATTCAGTGTCCTGTGATAAACCAGAATGGCAAAGAATATGAAAAAGAATGTATTCAATATATATGTATAACTGAATTACTTTGCTGTGCAGTAGAAATTAACACGACATTAGAAATAAACTATACTTCAATAAAATAAATTAAAAAAAAAGAAATACCTGTCCCCATCACCCATAGCCATCCCATCACCGACCCCTGGGCTTTGTCCCACTCTCCTGCCAGACCTCTGCCTTCCTAACCCTGAGCACCAGCGCTGCCTGGCCTCACAGATGGGACCTCTCCTAGCTTGCCTCCTTCCCTTCCAGCTGCCCAGCTGTGCCTGCTCTTTCACTCTCTCTAGCTCTTCTTCCTCCTCCTCCCATCTCTTCTTTGGAGGTCCCCCAGTGTTCTAGCCCAATTTCCTTTCTACCCTGTCTCCCTCCCTTGGATACGACAACGATCCACCCCCGCACCCCCCAAGCCTTCAATCATTGCTTTCATGTGAATAGGTCACAAATGAGTATCACCTGGTCTGACATTCCTGATGAGCGTTCCCACTTGCTCATAGGACAGTTCCAGGTTGGCAGATGCTGTCACCCCTAAGTCACCCCGCCTGAAACAAATGCATCATCTGACCTCCACCTAGAGCGACTGACGAGTTACCATCTTTCTCCTGTTTGCTAAGCTAGATCCAAGGATGACTCCTCCTTTCCCCTTCACTCCCTCCCGCCCACCCACACGCATGCAGCCAGTCATGGAGCAGCCTCTAGTGTTGCCCTCCCAGCCTTTCCATTCTCATTACACCCAAGTTCTAGACCTCATTTCCATTCACCAGGACTATTTCAGGAATCACCTAATCTGTCTTGCCCCATGGGGTAGGTAGGTAGAGTAATGCCTCTCCCAAAAAATGTCCATGCCCTGGTCCCTGGAACCTGGGAATATGTTACATTACATGACAAAAGGGATTTTGCAGAGGCTTAAAATTAGGGTTTTGGACCTTAAAATAGAGATTATCCTGGATTATCTGGGTGAGCCCCAGCTAGTCATATGATCCCTTAAAAGCAGTGAACTTTACCCAGCTGAGGTCAGAGAGATGCAACAAGAGAAACTAGGAAAGTGGTGGAAGAGCTGCAGCAGAAGGGGAAGTCTGAGAGCTTCCAAGAACAGGATTTGATACACTGTTGCTGACTCTGAAATACAGGGGCCCATGTGCAAGAACTGGGAGGGCTTCTAGGAGATAATGGTGGCCCCAACTTACAGACAGCAAGGGAATGGGGGCCTTCAGTCCTACAACCACAAAGAACAGGATTCTGCCCACCACCTGAATGATGCTAGAAATGGATTCTTCCCAGAGCCTCCCCACAGAAGCCCAGCCAGCCAACATCTTGATTTCTTGTACAGCCCAGAGCAGAGAAACCGTTCAAGCCAACCTGGACTTCTGGCCCGAAGAACTGTGAGATAATAAGTTTGTGTTATTTTAAGCTGCTAATTTTGTGGTATTTACTTTGTTACAGCAGCAATGTAAAACTAATACAACCCACCATTATCCATTTAGCAAACCACTGCTATAAGCTCACCCTCGCACTGAATTACCTTTCAGGACTCCCAGCCAGATATCACATATGTCCCAAATCCTCAGCCTGATGTTCGACAGTCAGCCTCCAATTTTTATTTGTAGTTCATCTCCCCCACTAGCTCCCACTAAAAATACACTAGCCACATTCACACCCTCTAAAATTGCCTCAAGCATCCCTACCTCTGGGTCTTTGCTCACGGTATGCCCTCATCAGGAGTTCCCTCTCCTGTCCCCTCCCCTCTGTCATCCAAATCTGAGCCTCCCTCCTCTATGAAGCCTCCCGAACCTCCAGCCTGAGAAGCCTCACTACCCTGCTCTCTCTGCCTCACCCACTGGGCACTCAGTACACACTGCCTTGTGTTAGTGTCTGTCCCTCCTCGACACCCTTCCCAACCCAATGGCAAGACCCACACCTGTCTTTTCTCTAAGGGCCCCACTGTGCCTAGCACAGTTCTGGGTATAGAGTAGGGACCAACAGAAACCCGTTGAGTTACAAATACAATGGAAATATTTCCAGCTACTGCCCTATTGAGCACTAGATCCCAGACATAAGGATCTGAGGGATTATCCAGCCTGGACCTAGCTGCCAGGGACCAGGAGAGAGGGACAGAAGCCCTCAGGCCAGGAGGCCACTCTGCTTGTGGTAAGGTGGTAAGGGGACAAAAACAATTCCAAGCCACACAGAGCCAGGCCAGAAACGATCCTGTGTCAGGAGCAGGTGAGCCAAGAAGAGGTCCCCAGGTCAGACCGGGGAGGTCCAGAGGGAATCAGGAGGAAATATCCAATCTGAGCTCAGGGATCAGGGCAGATCAGCCAGGACCTGCAAATTAGCCATTACCTACCTGCCTGACTGTGCAAGGGGACAGCGTGGGCTGTCACCAAGTGCCAGTCAGACACCCATGAAGACCAGCAAAAGGCTGAGGGAGGGAAAAGAGAAAAAAAGAGATTAAGAAGTCAGGGAGAGGGAGGGCTGGAGAGGGGAGCGGGAGAGAAGACAGAGAAAGGATGCGAGGAGGAGAAAGAGGGGAAGTGGGAGGAGAGACAAGGACTTCTCCCTCCATGGCCACTGTCGAAATACCACGGTCCCTAGAATACCCCGAGCCCACGGGGTTAAGATGAGGTGAGGAAATGGCAATACCCCACCCTCCTTGGTCACCACAACTAAGAAATTATGTAGAGTAATTAATCAAAAGCTAATGAGAAATGTGTTTTCTCTCCCAGCCTAGCCCCACATCATATTCTTATTAGCTGAGGTTATTACAATAGTAATCATGCATGCTCCAGGCACAAATTGGGTTTTTTGCTCCACTGCCACCAATTTAGAAAAACATTAATGGCAAGATAAAGCCCACATGGCTCACACCAGGCCGAGCCCAAGGAACCGGCTGCTGGTTCCTGCTCCCACTGCCACATACCCACTGTCCAGAGAGGGCACCCCCCACCCCCCCGCCAAGAGTAGCCATAGGAATCAGGAAGTCTGACCACAAGAAGGAGTCAAACACTGGTGGGGTGGGGCGGTGCTGGGCCTGGAGTGGGGGGACCTTGGACTTCCCACACATACACACACACACACACACACACACACACACACCCTCCAGTGCAATTGCTAGGGCAGGGACAGCCCTCATGAAACGAAGCATAAAGGCGAGTTTGCTTCTGGGGTCCAAGTCATCCCAGTTCTCTCTTGAGCCCTTCGCCATTCAGAACCTGTTCTCTGGCTACATCAGTGGTTCTGAAACACAGGTATGCAGTCAGGTGCTGACTCTTGATGAGGTTTCCACTAGTAAAAAGAAGGGTAATGTTTTCATAAAGCTAAATGGACTCAATTTGAAAGATGTTCTTAATTCTGAAACTGTCCTTCCTATTTTCTTTGTGGTTTTACACACATATGTGTATGTGTGCGTGTGCGTGTGCATGTGTAAAAGTTACATATATGACCTTACTTGGTAATTACTTTCAGTAGCAAGGGATGGATTTAAATTGATAGTGCACAATTGGAGGTGTACTGGCTGATGTAACTAGGAAGAACAGGGGTAAAACCAGAAGTCAGATGGTATTGTTGGTCCCTCTCCCTTTCTCCATCTCTCTTTCATTGCTCTTGTGCTCTCTCACTAAATCTGAGCTTCCTCCAAAGCTGAGATCATGGGAGGGATGACTCCTGGGTTGGCATGGCCAAAGGCTGCTCTGGGCTTATGTTATCCATGCTTAGGATCTCAGAGGAAAGAGGTCTTGGTTCTCCCTCAGCAGCCCCATGTGAAATCCAAGGCAGGACTCTTACTGTCCCACCTTGGGCCCTCTATATGTATTCTTAGACCAATCACTGTGGCCAGGGACACCAGGGCTGAGCTATGGGATTACTCCTGAGGCCCAGGTAACTGTAGCCTGCTGCCCCACTAGAAACAGGGGAAGAGTTGATGCCCTAAAGGAATACGGATAAGGTAACTTAAAAAGAGGGAAGAAGGGGTCCACACAGACAAAGACAATGGACACCACTATACCTGGAAAAATAAAAATAAGATGTCAGTCCTCCACCCCTATTGCAAAAGCTTCTTTATGAAAGTCTTGGCAACTACTAAGTCAGACTGAGTCACCAAAAAATGCCAAAGACCATTCTGCCATGTAAATCTCCCAGGATTTACACAGAAGAAAGTTACAGCAATGAGGTGTTAATGTAGACTCAGCAAACTCACTGGTAAAGTAAACTGTTTCAGAATATCAGAGGGCCTGTGTGTAACAGCAGAACAGATGGTGGACTCCTCCAACCGTTCCAGATATTCTGCACTGTAAGCCTCAAAGGTCCTCAGAGCCATACTGCTACGACGGTAAGGTGAGCAAGCAGAAATTTTTCCACAGAGGAAACTCCCCAGGGGCCCAAAGACCTCATGGAAACCCACTGAAGTCAGCTTGGACTTATTTCCAGAATGTCAGGCCCCTGAACAAAAAGGCTCTCCCTTAGCCCCCCAGTATCAGCACACCTATGGCTTGTCCATGTAATGGATCAGAAGTATGGTCAAGACATCCTCCCTTAACTGGTGCTGGTTTGGCTAATTTTTATCATTTATTATTTAAATGTTTGAACCTGTTGTCTGCAGCAGTCCCCCAAAATAATAAACAGCACTAAAACAGACTTGACTCTGAAGTCTATCTCTACTTCTCACCGGCTGTTTGGCTTTGAAAAAAACTCTTTGATCTCTCTGATCCCCAGTTTCTTCATCTGTAACATGCACCTTCAAAGACATTCTTGCATCTTTTGGTGAACTTTGTCAAGCACTTACTAAGTGTCAGGCACTGTTGTGATGTGCTGTGGATGAAGGGGGTCTTCCTAAGAATGCTGGGGATAGAAGACACACACCCAACATGTGTGATCCAAAGGAGAATGGGACATGTGTCATAAGAGAAGTATGAACCAAGTACAGTGGGCATTGAGAGGAAGAAGGTACTACTTCCAACTAGGGTGAAGGGCAGATGTGGTGGAGGAGAAGACATCTGCTCTGGTTTGGAAGGACAGTTGGAACGTAGTGATGAAAAGGTAGGGCATTTCCTGCAGGGAGGATGGCCCAAGAAGAGGTCTGGAGACAAGAATACTAAGAGTGAAAATAACACAATAGACCCGTTGGACTTAACTGACAACTACAGGACATTACATCCCCCAACAACAGAATACACATTCTTTTCAAGGGCACATGGAATGTTCTCCAAGACAGATCACATACTAGGTCACAAAACAAGCCTCAACAAATTTAAGAGGATAGAAAGAAATTATATCAAGCATTTTTTCCAACCACAACACTATGAAACTAGAAATCAACTACAGAAAGAAAATGGGAAAAGAACAAACACATGGAGACTAAACAATATGCTACTAAAAAACCAATGGGTCCTTGATGAAATCAAAGAGGAAATCAGAAAATACCTTGAGAGAAATGAAAATGGAAATACAACTTTCCAAAATCTATAGGATGGAACAAAAGCAGTTCTAAGAGGGAAGTTCATAGCGATACAGGCCTTCCTCAAGAAATAAACAAACAAAAATCTCAAAAAACCTGACCTACCACCTAAAAGAATTAGAAAAAGAAGAAAAAATAAAACCCAAAGCCAGCAGAAGGAAGTAAATAAATAAGATCAGGGAGGAAATAAATAAAATAGAGATAAAAAAATAGGAAAGATCAGTGAAACCAAGAGGTGGTTTTTTGAAAAGGTAAACAAAATTGATAAACCTTTAGCCAGGCTCACTGAGAAGAAAAGAGAGAGGACTCAAATAAACAAAATAAGAAATCAAAGAGCAATAACAACTGATACCACAGAGATACAAAAAATCATAAGAGAATACTAAGAACAGTTATATGCCAACAAACCGGACAACCTAGAAGAAATGGACAAACTTCTAGTAACATACAGGCTGCCAAGACTAAGTCAAGAAGAAACAGACAATTTGAACAGACCGATCACTAAAAGTGAAACTGAATTTGTAACAAAAATCTCCCAGCAAACAAAAGCCCCAGGATTGGATGGCTTCACAAGGGAATTCCACCAAACATATAAAGAAGAACTAATACCTATCCTTCTCAGACTATTCCAAAAAATTGAAGAGGAGGGAACACACCCAAATTCATTCTATAAGTCCACCATTATCCTGATACCAAAACCAGACAAAGACACTACAAAAAAACAAAATTACAAGCCAATATCTTTGATGAATATAGATGCAGAAATCCTGAACAAAATATTAGCAAACTGAATCCAACAATACATAAAAAGAATCATACACCATGTTCAAGCTGGATTTATTCCAGGATCACAAGGAAGGTTCAACATTCACAAATCAATCAATGTGATACACCACATTAACAAAAGGAAAGACAAAAATCAATGATTATCTCAATAGGTGCAGAAAAAGCATTTAACAAAATTCAACATCCATTCATGTTAAAAAAAAAAAAAAAGCTCTCATCAAAGTGAGTATAGAAGGAACCTATCTCAACATAATAAGGGCCATTTATGACAAACCCACAGCCAACATAATACTCAATGGTGAAAAGCTGAAAGCCTCCCCGCTAAATTCAGGAACAAGAATGCCCACTCTCACCACTTCTATTTAACATAGTGTTGGAAGTCTTAGCCACAGATATCAGACAAGAAAAAGAAATAAAATGTATCCAAGTTGGAAGGAAAGAGGTAAAACTGTCACTATTTGCAGATGACATGATAGAGAACCTAAAAGTCTTCACACAAAAATTATTAGAACTAATCAATGAATTCATCAAGGTAGCAAGATACAAGATTAATATACAGAAATCTGTTGTGTTTTTTACACTATTAAAGAAATATGAAAGAAAGAGAAAGTAAAAAAAAAAATCACATTTTAAATCACATCAAAAAGAATAAAATACCTAAGAATAAACTTAACCAAGGAGGTGAAAGACCTGTATGCTGAAAACTATAAAACACTGACAAAGGAAACTGAAGATGATTCAAAGAAATAGAAAGATATTCTGTGCTCCTAGATTGGAAGAATTAATATTGTTAAAATGGCCATATTACTCAAAGCAATCTACAGATTTAATGCAATCCCTATAAAAATACCCATGACATTTTTCATAGAACTAGAACAAGTAATCCTAAAATTTATATGGAACCACAAAAGACCCAGAATTGCAAAAGCAATCCTGAGAAAATGAGAACAAAGCTGGAGGTATAACCCGCCCAGACTTCAGAATATAATATAAAGCTACAGTAATCAAAATAAGATGGTATTGGCACAAAAACAGACACATAGATCAATGGAATAGAATAGACAGCCCAGAAATAAACCCATGCACCTATGGTCAATTAATCTATGACAAAGGAGGCAAGAATATGTAATGGAGAAAAGACAGTCTTGTCAACAAGTGGTGCTGAGAAAACTGGACAACCACATGTATCAAACAACGAAATTAGAACATTCCCTCACACCATATACAAAAATAAACTCAAATGGTTTAAAAACCTAAATGTAAGCCCTAAAACCACAAAACTCCTAGACAAGAACATAGGCAGAACATTCTTTGACATAAATCACAGCAATATTTTCTTGCCTCAGTCTCCTTAGGCAAAAGAAATGAAAGCAAAAATAAACAAATGGGACCTAATTACACTTAAAAGCTTTTGCACAGCAAAGGAAACCATCAACAAAACAAAAAGACAACCTACAGAATGGGAGAAAATATTTGCAAATGATGAGACCAACAAGGGGTTAATATCCAAAGTATACAAACAGCTCATACAACTCAATATCAAAAAAAAAAAAAAAATCAAAAAATGGGCAGGAGACCTGAATAGACATTTTTCCAAAGAAGACATACAGATGGCTAAAAGGCACATGAAAAGATGCTCAACATCCCTATTATTAGAGAAATACAAATCAAAACCACAATGACGTATCACCTCACACCTGTCAGAATGGCTATCATCAAAAAGTTTACCAATAACAAATGTTGGAGAGGATGTGGAAAAAGGGAACCCTCCTACACTGTTGGTGGGAATGTAAATTAGTGCAGCCATTGTGGAAAACAGTACGGAGGTTCCTTAAAAAACTAAAAATAGAGCTACCATATGATCCAGCAATTCCACTCCTGGGTATATATCCAGAAAAAAATAAAAACACTAATTCAAAAAGATACATGCACCCCAATGTTCACAGCAGCACTATTTCTATAGCCAAGACATGGAAGCAACCAAAATACCCATCAACAGACAACTGGATTACGAATATGTGATGTAGGGCTTCCCTGGTGGCGCAGTGGTTGAGAGTCCGCCTGCTGATGCAGGGGACACGGGTTCGTGCCCCGGTCTGGGAAGATCCCACATGCCGCGGAGCGGCTGGGCCTGTGAGCCATGGCCGCTGAGCCTGCGCGTCCGGAGCCTGTGCTCCGCAACGGGAGAGGCCACAACAGTGAGGGTCCTGCGTACCGCAAAAAAAAAAAGAAAAACAGAATATGTGGTGTGTGTGTGTGTGTGTGTGTGTGTGTATATATATATATATATATATATATATATATATATATATATATACACACAACAGAGTATTACTCAGCCATAAAAAAGAACAAAATGTCGCCATTTGCAGCAACACGGATAGACCTATAGAACATTATGCTTAGTGAAATAAGTCAGAGAAAGACAAATACTGTATGCTATGCTTCTATGTGGGATCTAAAAAATAATACAAATGAATGTATATGCAAAACAGAAATAAAATCACAGATACGGAAAACAAACTTGTGGTTACCAAAGGGAAGGGGGAAAAGGAAAGGGACAAATTAGGGGTATGGGATTAATACATACAAACTACTATATATAAAATAGATAAGCAACAAGGATATACTGTATAGCACCAGAGAATTATACCCATTACTTTGTAATAACCTATAATGGAGTATAATCTGCAAAATTACTGAATCACTATGCTGTACAAGTGAAACTAACACAACATTGTAAACCAACTGTAATTCAATTCTAAAAAATCCTAAAAGTGAGTAGTAGGCTTCCTGCCCTGAATCTGGAGAAGGTCACTGTTGGAAGGGTTTTCCCTTCTGGACCATCCTCTTTCTCTTCTACCATAGCTCTACTCTCTCCACTGTGCCTTCACAGGTGACATTGGCTGGACACAGCCAAGGGTGGCATGGGAGAGAAGTTACTTCAGGACCAGTCCCTAAAGAATCTATGACACCCTCAGCAGAACCACCCGCGAACGGTCCCCACACACACGCATACCTCCCTTTATCTGCCTCTCCAGCTTTGCCAAGGTTCAATGCTGCTAATTAGCATCAGTCAGCTCAGCTCTCCCCCCACTCCTGCCAGAGCTGGGACACAGCTGATCACCAAGGCTTCCTTTCCCTCCTGCAGGGACAACACAGCTGAAGGCAGAGGCAGGGGTTGGGTGAGGTGGATAATAGGGAGGGATTGGAGGCATTTGGGACTAAACTTTGAATCATAGGCTCAATGAGTTGAAGGCCTCTCTAGCTCCTGCTTGGACTGAGCCTCTGTGATAATAAGAACTCCTACCAAGAAAGTGCTTCATAATACAAAGCCCTTTCCCACAGAGCCTCATTAGTTTAGTCTCCAAACAACCCTGGGAGACAGATTTTTTTTTTAATATCTTTCTTCTTTGGTCCACTCTAAGATCCACAAGGGAAGGGACCATGTCAGCCTTGTCATTGCTATGTATCCTCACTGCTATATACAGCACCCACTGTAGAGCTGGCATTCAATAAATGTTGCTGCCTGGATGGGTGGATGGATGGGATAATGGATGGACAGGCAGATGGATGGTTGGATGGATGGATGGATGGATAGATGAATTATCCCATTTACAGTTTAAGAAACTGAGGCCTTAGAGAGAAAAAGTAACTTACCCAAGACCAACCAGACAGCTAGCAGCAAACCAGCACCAAACCCCAGTTCACCAGCTCCCCATCTGGCACACTTCCCAACACCCAGAACTGTCTCTCTTCTTCGGTTTCTTGATCGTGCTCAGCCAAGAAATGCCATCCTTCTGAAGCTCTGATTTTAATCCTTCCTCTGGCAGTTTTTCAGAAACCAAGCTACTGCCAACTGGTCTCCCATAAAAAGAACAGGATCCCCAAAACCCAGTGACCATAGACTAGAGACAGGGAGGCTCTCTGACCATCGTTCTGAAAACACCTGACTGCTGACTGTGGAGGAAAGGTAGCAGTGACATCCAGAGCATAAGCCCCCATGGAAGAACGAGTACAGACGGTATAGGGTGAACAGAGCAGGGCTTGGAGTCACATAGACTCAGCTTAAAATCCCAGCTCCTTCCCCTCCACAAGCGTCTCCTCTCCATCTCAATGAACCTGGCTCCTAACTTCTCCAAGTCTGTCTCCGTGTCCATACTTACCACACATGTTTTTCTGAAGCATAAATCAGTGATGAGATGAAGTCATGGCTTTGTCTCAGTTCCCTGGCTCTCTCTAGATTCTCAACCTCCTCACTCCTCCAAATCCTAAAGCCCAGGTGTCAACACAGACACCTTTCCAGGCCTTCCATGCCCCACTCTGCAGGCCTTCTCACCACAGCCTCACTGCTCTGCTTCCGGCCTCGCCCACTATCCCAAGGGCCGGGCATTCTTCCTTCATCTTGATTCCATCTCCGCCTCTGCCCCCAACGGCCATGTCAGGGCCTTTTCTCCTTCAGCTCCTATGTTTCTGCTGCAGCAGCCTACCCTCTGCTCCCACAGTCACTCCTTAGTCGCCAGATAAAACTTCTCTCACCACAGTGAGTTCTGTCTCTTCCCAGGAGGCCACCTCAGATTCCCCACAGAGAACCTAGGCAGGCCATCTGACTCCCGCTGTCCCTGTTGTCCCCTCTGGTTTTCTAAAACCCCCAGATTTTTTTTTGCCTAGACCAGACAGGGGTCCTTCACCAGTTCCAGGAGCCCCAAGAAGGCCCTCAATATATTTTTGGATGTATAGGAACACATGCACATTTTGTAGGAAAAGAGTCCATAGCTGCAGAGTTCCCTGATCCCAGAAAGCCTGAGATTCACTGCCTGGAGGCTCCAGACCCCCTTCCATCCCACCCATGACAGACAGCTCAGATTCAGTCCTTTGTAATTCAGTGTGAATTTTGCCCTTTCAAAGCCCAGTTGACAAGATTCCTCCTGTCTGGCCCAACATCTACATGAATTTCAGGGACACCACAGACTTTTGGTCCCTTCTCCCTAGCCTTGGCCTCAGCACAAGGCATGGCCTCATTGTTCCACCAGGGGTTTAGTGCACAAGCCACAAGCAGCCACCATCCTTCCCACCATATCTCCTCCAAAACAGAGCCTTCTGGTGTGTGGGTGCAAGGCCCTGGAGGGTCTCCTTGGTGAGGACAGGACTCTATACACAGTGGATGCTGCATCGATGCTGTGACCATTAGAAGTTAAAGGGTCTTTGATTACAGCAGGTGGAACTGGGAAATCTGGCAAAAGTGGAGATCCCACAGGTCCCTGGAGTAACATCTTAAAAGATACCAACAGACCATCTGATCCAGCCAATTATTAAAAAACCCACTTCAGTAGCACCTGCACTGTACCCAACACTGGAGATAGACAGACACGCGAGATATGGCCCACTGGGATGGTGTTAGTGCGATTCCCATTTCACAGAAAAGGCAACTAACACCCAAGGGGTTGATGGCTTGTCTAAGGCCAAACAGTTGGTAAGTAAAGGAGAGGAGCTAGGCAAGACCCAAGCACCCTGTCTTCTTAGGTTCAAGAGTTCACGGCACATAACCCCATCCAGCGGCCCCAAATGCGACCCCGCAGGCTAGCCTCTGCTTCCTGCTCTAGCTGTGGGAATGACGGGAGGACTGCCTGAGACTCACAGAGGGCTCCTGGCAGACAAGCGTGGGAGAGAAGCTGGGAAGCCACAGCCTGTGCGCGCAAATAAGGCAGCTGCATAATTAATCAACATCAAACAGTTTCATTAAGAGATGGAGCTTTGCGGCTGTTTGTCTTGGAAAAAAAAAAAAACTGAAACAGCAGGAAGGGGACAGAAGGGAGGCTCAGATTGTTAAGGCTCTATTCAGAGGCTAATGTTTCTGCCCGCTGGGGGCCAAGGGGTCTACAGATGGTGACAAGATCTGTTGGGAGAGGAGGCTAATGGCCCCCAGGACGGCTTTAGCCCCCAAATATTAGGCTTGGGCTCCCAAGAGGTCATTTTATCCCTCCTGGACAGGGATGGTGCCCCTCAGCTGTCAGCCCACTAAGAACCACACCAGCCACCTGAACCCAGGCCTCTTACAAGAGCAAAGGTTTGGGGGAGGAAGGTGGGCATCGCCAGACGGAGCTCAGAGACCCATCCCGGAACAGCAGACCCTCTAGAAACTGAGAGTCCCAGCTTCTGAGCAGGGGGTTCCCCATGGAGGGAGCAGATGCCCTCATACACCCTGGGACTTGGTGCTCAAATTCCCCAAAATGATCACAAAGCACTGTGGGACAGAGAAGAGCAAATTGCAGAAACCAAACCAGGGGACCTATTTATCCCTAAATCTCCAGTTGTCCCCTCACCCCACGCCCAGCACCTCTTCTTTTACTCTAAAATGAAAAGAGGAAAGCAGGGGAGTGACAGCTCCTCACCAGGCCTTCTGGGAGCTAACGCCACAAGGCTGGAGTCTCCCTAGGCACCCAGCTGTGGGGTGTGGCCCCCAGTTGCCCTGGCTAAGTTCCCATGGGCCGGGGAGATCACCTCTCAGAAGAAATCCTTCCAACTCTTCATGATCTGGCTCTGATTCTCCTTCCAGCCACTTTCTCATCCCTCTATTCGCTCTGTGTTCCATCCATATCAAAGCAAGTTCCATTCCCCCAGCAGCCATGGCCTCTCACATTCCATGCTATTCCTTCTGCAGGAATGACCTTCCTATTCTCTGTGTTCCCTACCTAGCAAACTCGTTCTTATCTGTCAAGTCACAGTTCAAATACCCCTTCCTCTGTATAGCCTTCCCTGAGTTCCATACCCTACAAGGTCAGGTATCTTCCTCACTGTGCTCAACGTAATTTGTGTTTTAATTATTTGTTTACGTGACAGACTCTGGCCATGAAACCACAAGCTCCTTGAGGACAGGGACCATATCTTTCTTCATCTTTGTATCACTGAGACTTGGGCTGCACTCTGTAAGTTTATCAAATGAATAAATCTTTCGAACTGAAACAGATCACAGATCCCTCATCCAGATGCCTGACTCTTGACGAATGTTTAAACCATTCAGAATGAGAAGTTTATTCTCTTCCTGAATAGATCTCAAATCCCTGAGATTGGGAAGAGGCGGAGGTGGGAGAAGTGACCCTCACTTAGCAGGTTGGGTCTCCAGGATCATGAGCAACAGTTCCTAAGAGGTCAAGAGGTCAGCCTTAGGCTGAGTGCCAGACCATAATAAAAGCCCAGTGTGCTGGGCCAGAGCCCCCTGAACTCTCTTCCTGAGCTGAGTGCTGCTGGGTGACATGGAGTGTCGTCTGGGAATGCGGTGGGGTGGAAGTTGTTCTAGTGACTCTGGAATCCCATGGCCACGGGGCCTGTCAGAGAGGCCTCTACCCATCAGGAGCCTCTCCTGCAGACCTGGAGCTCCAGAAAGGAACCAGGTGGGACCAAACAGCCACAGTTCTACATGCCCACCCAGGTCTTCTCACCCTCTCTTCTGCCCGCCACCCCCCCCCCACGTCCCCTTTCCTCCAAAACAGCTGGCTCCTTGTGACTTAAGTCTTCCAGAGATGGCCAGAAGGGCAAGGATCCATTTTAAATTAACAAGGTTATTAGCAGTTAATTACCTGAGGTATCACTGTAATTGAAAAGAAAAAGAGAGGAGAGAGGCTCATAAACATTCCCAGGCGCTGTTCTCTTCACTATCACTGAGGGGAGGATGAAGAGGGGAAGGGTGAACAGGGCCCTCTCCCCAACACGGGCCCTGCTCAGACCATTGGCTTTTCTTTCTCTCAGTGTTTCTGCACGTGCTCCCACCCATTTTCCAGAGATATGTGGGTGTAGGGGAACCAGACGCAGGAAGAGTACGCTGCCTGCCCCACAGACACTTCAGAGAAATGCTCAGCAGAAGCTATAAAGATGAAGGGAGATTTATTTCATATTAGGGGTGTGGAAAGGAGGCACATATCTGAGGCCTCCAGTGAATATTTTTAGTGATTTGTATCTCGATTGTCCTTAGTTATTCTACAATTAAGCATGGCTGGCATACATCGGAATTATTGAATTTTGGTCCTGAATTCACTGCCACCAGAGATACCACTTATGGTCAGGGACGCCCTCCTCCCCGACTACTCCTGCCCCTGCCAGGGATAAAGACCGCAGGGAGGGGTAGGGCCTGGAGAGGACACAGAAGGAGGCGCCCCTCCCTTAGGCTGGCCACCTAACCCCAGCTCCTGCTAATGAGATCCTGAGACGAGGATGCCACACCCCACAGCTTCTTAGCAGAGAGGCCTCTCCTGCAGAAGCTCACCAGAGTCCACCCTGTCCCTGACACCTCACAGAAGGAGCCAAGACCCGCAGTCTCCATCAATGCCTGCCTGTGGGAGATGCAACCATCACAACTGTCTCCCGTTCCCACCAAACTGTTCCCTGTTTAGGGTAAACCAGCAGAAAGAGCTAACCTGAGAGAACCAAAACCCCCTACCAGTCCAAAAACTCTCCCGCAGAGGCAAGTGGCAGGTGCAAATGCCCGCACTCCCAGGCCAGGGGCCTGACACAGGCACTGCTGGGTCTCCTGTGAGGAGAGCAGGGGGTGGGTGCCGGCAGGATGGACGGGGGGCTGTCCAACCACTTCAAGCCTCTGCTGCCCTGAGACGCCTGCCACAGCCCCCGGCCACCCTCCCGGTCCTCCTTCCTTCCCCCACTACCCCCACCCCAGCAACACCCTGGGTCCCCTGCCCTAGGCTAAGCCCCTTCGCCTCTGTACCTGACTCTCCTGAGCAGCGTTCAGCCCCCTGAGGAGCCAGAGTGGTCAGGAGTAGACGCCTCACCACCCCCACCCAACCTTCTAGAGGCAACAACAAAGTGCAAAGCGGGGAAGGGCAGAGCACGTGGAAAGCCCACACAACCACATACATGTGCAAGTATGAGTGTAGGAAGTATTAACAAACATGCAGAAAAATGCACAGAGCATTAGTTTTTTTTTTTAATTGAGCATTTACTATGTGACAGGTAAGTGACATTACTAGCTGCATTTTATGAATGGAGAAGTTAGGGTTCAGAGATTCTAATATGTCCAAGGCGATGGAGGGAGATATGAACCCAGGCAGTCTGTCTCTAAACTGCCTAAAACCTAAATCCTCCATTACACGCTTGGTAGGGGTGGGGTAGGGAGGGGATGGTTAGGGAGCCAAGGTGAATTAAAATGTTCCTCTCCCCACTCCACATGGGGAGGTTACTGCTCAACAGAGGACCAGAGTCCTTCCTCCTCTTTTCCCCACCCCAGGCAGGAGCAGGGGGTCAGAGTCCTTGGTCAGGGGGAAACCAACTCACCAGCACAGACTCCCCCAGTCATGCCCTCAACCTCTGGCTCCCTGCCCTCCCTGCCCTTCCAGCCACGCTCCTAAGGGCAGAGGGACCCAGCTGGGTCAGGGAGGAAAAGGCCCAGTCTGGTTCCCATTTCCTCACCTGCAGGGCTGCTCCATACACCCCACCCCCACCGCCCCGCACTGAGTTTGCACTGTTCAAAGTCACCTTGTGAGTACCTCTGTGCCAGGGAAGGCAGCCAGTGGGAGAGAAGCAGATGGGCCGCTGACAGGGGCAGCATGGAAAGAGCATCTACAGCTAGCACGGGCGAGGGCATGGGGAGGCTGCTGCACAACCTGGAACCTGGACTTGGGGCTCCCAGGGCTCAGGGCAGGCCCAGGGGTGAGCCCAGAACCCTAGGCTGACCCTGGAACCCGGTTCACCTGGACTGGACCCTGAGTCTGGTGGGCCACTGACTGTAACATCTGGAACCTGAATGGGCTTGTGAAACTGGAGGGGGTGGATCTGACACCTGAGAGCCACGAAGCTCCCAGGAACCAGAGCTTCACTCCAAAGAAACCTTAAGCCCTGTCCTTTCTTTCCTGGGAACAGAGGAAACAAAGTAGGGAGGGAAAGAAGCGGCCCAGGGCCTACCACTCCACCCTGCCCCCCTGCCCCCCTGCCCCATGCATCTCTGCCCACTGGGATTCACCTTCTCCCTGGTCCTCTGAGGCTCTGGACAGGCAAGGGTGTAGTGGGAGACCACAGAGCTGCCTTCAGATCTCTCCCTGCAACTTACTGACTCTGGGAAAAATCACTTCACTTCTCTGGGTAACAGTTTCTATAACATGGGGAAACCACCCACCTTGTGGCTTACTGCACAGACAAAATGCCTAAGACACAGCTGGCACTCAGCAAATGTTATTTTCCACCCCCTCTCCCTCCCCACCCCTTCCCACTGGAGAAGCTCTCTCTCCGCTGGTGGGCAGGCCCGGGGAGTGGAGGGACAGCAGAGACTCCTCGGGGGAGCTAGCACTGGCACTTTGGGAATTGGAATCTACCGGAAGTCCTGCAGGGACAGTAGGATGTTGGGGCCACGTGCTGGCGCATTCTTCGGAACATGCTGGAACCTTTGGGGGGGGAACACCATGCACTCCTGGGCACAGGCTGAGATATCACGAGAGGCCCACTGTGGGGTGTCTGGAGCAACCTGGGCACACTGGGACCTTCCTGACAGTTCCCAGAGTGCTCCTGGGATTCCCCACCCTGAGGGCTGGGGGCCTCACAGGGTCTCCACTGGAGAGATACCAGAGCACAGTAAGAATACAATAGGAGCTGCTGGGGACATACTGGAAGGCTACTGGGAAACTCTCTGGGGTGCCACTGGGAGCAGAAGCACACACCTGGGCATTCCGAGGGTCCTCTGGGACGCAATGCCCACTGGGGCCCTTTGGGGACCACCAGGGGCTCCCCGCAGGGCACTCACAGCTTCCGCTAAGTGCTCTTCTCTTGATGAGGAGCAGGGCTGGCTGGGAGGGTAGCCTGCCTGGGAGCCAGACACAGGGCCGCACTGCCCCAGAAGAGGGAGTCCGCATCTGGACCTGGGACTGGGCAGCAAGCACCAGTCTGTGCTTCCGTGGGGTGGCGGCAGGCTCGGGGAACGTGCCGCCTGGTCTGGAAAACCGACCCTGAAGGGGGGGCAGCTCTGCCTGGCTGCTGGGAGCCCTGCCTGGCATCAGTGCCCCCAAACTCGGGCCCTAGGCCCTACATCCACCCCCAGGTGAGAGAATACCCAGGGCTCCGGGAGGCAGGACCACTGGCCGCAAGGACCCTCTCAGGGCTGAAGCAGGGAGACCCAGTGGGGCTGGCAGGGGCCTCATCAACAACAAAGCTTCCTCTTTGTTCCCAGAGCTCGAGCACAGGGATCTAGAAGGTACTCAGCAGAGAACAGCCTTCCTCCCCACGGTCGTGGCACTGGAGGGAGGCAACAACAACCCAAGCCATGCTCCAGGGTCATGTGTGGGTAGCTGCAATCTCACAGGAGCCTGCGGTGGAGGCGACGGGAATGCAGACACCACGGAGCGGCGGAGCGCTAACCTCACAGAGTCCTGCTACAGGCAGGCAGACAGTGCAGACACCCACTAACCAAAAAGCCGAAAGGGGAAGGTCGAGGTCAGTTTCCAAGAAAGGGCCCGGCTCCTTTTGAAGATCTAGATATGGTCAGAGGAAGAAAAAAAAAAAAAGGCAAGACAGACAAAGCCCCAAACTTGAACATGTTTATTATCAACTAGCAGGTATTCAACACCTCCTACGTCCCAAGTGACTCCATCAAACGCGGTCCTTGCCCCCAAGGTGTCCCCAGGCAACATCGCCATCTCTCCTTCTTCCCCATATGCCTCTTCTCCTCGGAGAACAGCACCCCTCCGCGCCAAAAACCTGGACCCCACTCTGCCCCTCACGGCCACTCAGGGGCCAGATCTTGCCTTTTCTGCCTCAAGACTATCTCTCTCCTCCTCCTTGGGCCCTGCACCGCGGCAGCACCTCTCAGGCAGATAGCCAGCGGGTTGGGACCCTGCCTCTGGCCTTGCCCATCTCCACGCAGTTGCAAAATGTTCTTTGTAAAACACCATTCCAGTCATCCCTGCCTCCTGCACAAAGTCCTCTCTTGCCACCTCAGAGCCCATAAAGTAGTATCAAAATTCCAAGGAGTAAAATGCCCTTCGGCCCAATGCCCTTCAGTCCCCAACACAATCTATCCTCCAGTCACCCTAAGCTCCTTGTCAATCTCTAAACTTTTATTCCTCTCGCTCCTCTGGGCCTCTGCGTGTGCTCTTCCCTTGTCTGTCTCCCATGAATCCTTGAGACTGCCTGCAGTTTTGTATCCCCAGCACGTGGAACATGGAAGTGACTGAATGAATGGGTGGATGCCCATGGGAAAGGATATATTAAAAATCTCATGAAAGGATAAATTAATCTCTCATGAGGTTGTAGTATTTTCCACATCATAACAACGAGGAAACAGATTCAGAGAAGTGAAGCAACTTGCCCGAGGTCACAAAGAGTCAGTACCTCATCAGAAGAGCCCTGGAAGGCCCAACACAAAAGAAAGAACAGAATAAGAACCGAGCATGGGGTCAGGAGCGGCACAGGCAGGAGTCAGTAGAGGTCAGGGAGAGGAGATGGGGAGCGAGGTTTGTAGAAGGTCGGTGCCTGCTGGTCATACAGCTCACGGTGAAGGAAGGAGGTTTCAGGCAGATATCACTGGGGTCCCAGTAGGAAAACAGTGTCCTCCTCCAAGAATCAGAATGGGGCCAGAGTGAAGACAAGACACCAGGGTGGGGGACATTAGCTAGTGCTGGCCATGGTGACAAGGCTGTGTGCAGGTTACTAAGCCTGGACTAATGGTGGGAGTCTTGACATAGAAGTAACTCTTCCCCATTCCCAAAGCCCCATGGGGCAGGGTGGGGATATGTATCCCAGTCTCAGGAAGAGGGATCTGCAGGCACACAGGCTGGACCTCTGGCCTGTGCAAAACAAACCTCAGCTTCTTGGCCCTGGGTGGTAATGGCTGCTAGGGAATCTGGGACCCTTGGGGAAAGATAAAGACTTGGATAACCCTATTGTCCCTATTCCCCAACTCCTATCCTCTTTTCTGCACCTTCCCCACCCTAGCCCTTCTTAGAAACCTTCCCGGTTTCCAGCATGCATTGCCCCTTCAAATAACAAGAGCTTCTCACCAGGCCCCTGACCTCCCGGCTTGTTCTGTGGTCTTCTCCGGACATGGAAGACCATCTCCCTAAGGGGCATGGTGACTGGGGGAGAGCAGTGGGACGGACCCGCCACCTGCCCTAGGCCTGGCCCCAGCCCCATCCACACCTGCTCAGGGCTCAGGGCTCAGGGCTCCAGGGCCTGGTGGGAGGTGGCTGTGCTCCAGCTAGCCGGCATGTTTTGTTAAAGAGACTACAGCTGCTGCTCTACTTCAGTGGATGGGACCCAAGATAGCTGCATGCCCTGGAAAGCACCAGTGGTGCTGCTGGGCCAGAGGAGCTTGGCCACCTCTGCCCCCAGCCTTGGACAACCAAGGCAACCCACACCAAAGCAGCTCCTATGCATGCCTGTCTGGGGAAGTATGGACTTGGAGAAGAGTGAGTCACTCGGCTCAGGACACTGACTTAGTTCCTCTACGCCCTGCCGCCCCAGCATCAAGGAACCTTGGATCCAAGGTACCCACGAGGCCCCAAGCAACATCATGCACCTGTCCACCCTCACTTGAACTTCCAGGACTGCTCTGCACATCTGTTCACTAGGCCTGAGGACCTGCGTGGCTGAACCAGGATATGCCCACAAGTCCACCACCCAGAGGCCTCCTCTCCATCATCCCTGGCCTGGTGTGAGCTAGCAGCTAGCTGGTGTAGGCCAGTGGAAAGCAGCAGAGAAGCTGTCAGCACCCACCCCTTCAGGGTGACTGGCCTGCCTCCCCACCCCCAGCCCCTGCTCAGCCCGTTCCAGCCTGGCCACCAGACAATGAGGAGAAACAGGAGAGGGGCTGAGATCAGCACAGCCAGCCCCAGGCCTGGCCACCCACTCCTCCACCCCTGGCAGCACTGAGCCCCATCATCAGGCACTAATTAAATCCCCCTAATGAGGAAATAAGGATGCAGGAGCTAGCTCCACCATGGCCTCCCCGGCCCACCGCCCTCGCCTCTCCATTGGACTTATCGCTCGTCACAGGATGTTTACAATAATTTTTAATTTGTGCAATTATTAATCACTTTTCTATCTGCCTAATTTGCATAATAATTAGTCATCTCACTGTCTGGCATGCCTGTGAATGACAGTGTTTTAAATTGAATTAAGATTTTAATATTCTGTTTTCCTGCTTTCTTCCCCCTCCACACGCTAATCAAAGTCAGATTTGGCAGCCAGAGGGAGGGCGGGGAGGAGGCTGGCAGGCACTGGACTTGGCCCACTCTGTGCTCCTGAGAGCTGTCTCCCAGAGGAGGGCCTGTCTGGAGAAGGCAACGGCAACCACCCCTCACCCCAAACGCGGCACTTGAAGGGTTAACCCAGGCTTGCCTAACCAGTAGAAGTAATGAGTGAGGAGTGGGCAAAGGCACCGCAGAGGGAGGGGTCATACTGGCCCAGAGGCGCCAGAGATCAAAAAAGCACTTTCACTTTTTTTTTTCCCCCCAAACAGCCTGCTTTTTGCAAGGGACGTCAGAAAGCACATCACAGGCCAGTAATTGATCCCTGGTTACTAGTCTAGGTTAACTTTGATGGCTCAGGGTCCCCCAGGTAGAAAAGCACGCTGCAGCAGTCTAAAACCCATTGCCACTCTTCAGATGGATGGAGAAAACACATCTCTGCAGCTGAGTTTGGTCCCCCCCACTCCCCTCTAGAGCCACCGCTGCTCCACAGGCCGGCAGGCCCTCTGCCCAGGCTCAGCGGGGCACTTTGCAGACTGTGCCAGGGAGTGTTGGGTTTTGACTGACCAGAGGCAACAAGCAGGGGCACACTGTCCTCTGTCAGGAGGCTTTGGTGGGTTTCTTTCTCTCCTTCTTACCCTCTAGCCCCTCTCTGACCACCCCAGGAATTCAGCTCCAACCCCACCTCCCCATCACTATCGGCTTGTTGCCATGGTAATCCCGAGGCTGCCCTGGATACCCACTGCTGCTCCAGAATTCTCTGCTTAGGCAGGCAGCGCATCCCGCAGCCTGCTAAGAACACCTCCCCTTTGCCATCGCTGCAGACAAAGGGCGAGGAGCCGGGGCATGATCACCTACACATGGTCTGCAAAGTCAGACCCTGGTCTCTCCCTCCAGGTGAGTAGGGAGAGAAGACGGGGTGGGGCGGGGGGCAAACTTCACACAGCAACCGAGGCCTCCCCCAGGCCAGAATAGGAGGAAGGGCCCCGTCCTACCACAGAAATCCCTTCCTCCCACAAGGAGCAGGGCCTCCCAACTCTGCCCTTAGGGGCCAAGGGAGGGAAGTCCCCTGGATGGGAAAGAGGGAAGTGGGGTCTTGCTGCCAGATTTAGAGCTGGGTGAGAGGAGGGAGGGCTACCAGTTTCCAGGGGAGCCCTTCTCCTTCACAGGACTCCACGGCTGGTCTGCATTCCCCACCTGCAGGTCAGTCAGCACGGTCCGGCAGAGAAGTTCCAGGCATCCCTGGGGCCTCCTCTGGCACAGGGTATCTGTGGGCCCTCCAGTCAAGTGCTAATCCACCTAGGATGGCACCAGCCTCCGGGGCTGGTAGTACCAGGAACCACTTGCCTAGTCTTTGCCTGAAGGGGCAGGATAAAAATTGCCAGGATTCAGGGGAGGTGCAGTCCAACCCAGGAATTACAGGGAGAAACCGGGCCTCAGGGCTTTGGGCTATGTCCTCAACCCCAGCTAGAGGGTGCACACAGCCCCCTTAGCATGTTGTAAAGCAGGCTCTGACAAGCCAGACTTGACACTCTGCTACACTGTCACTCAGGGGACCCCAGCCCTTACCACACCCAGCTTTACCCACCACAGCCAGCTCTCTGCTTCCCCACAGCCCCTGAGCGGCCAAGGGGGCCCCGAAGACAGTGAGGCCTGCACATATAGCCAGTGCCACAGCAGCCTCTGCTGGCCACCCTCGCCTCCCACACCCGACCTCGGGATGAAAAGAAGGCAGCAGCCCCTCAGATCCAGGCCCACTGTGAGTTCCAATCATGGACCTGGGAGAGGCCTGGTTTACCCCTGCTGTCTCGGCATAATTATCAAGAGCACACACACCATTCACTCAAAAAGTGTCCTGGTTTGGAGGATAAACTAATCACAACCAAGTTCAGGGTCCCAGAGAGCCCGGGGAGAAGGTGGAAAAACTCCAAGAACGGAGACAAGCAATCTTCTCTCCACCCCCACCCAGAGTTACTCTCTTCTAGGCAACACAGGAGGAAGCTCAGAGTCCCTGCCCTGGGCCAGAGCAGACGTGTCTTGACAGTCCTGCCTGGGGAGAGAGGGAAAGTAGCTCCTTCCCACTGGAGGAAATACTAGACAGGAACCCAAAGGAACCCAAAGAAGATAGAAGAAAACTCAGCAAAAGGGTAGGAAGCCTGAGGGAGTAAAGTGCTATCTCTACATGTGTCCAGCAGGTGGCAACACAGAGCAGTCTGCATCCACCCATCCCCGTGGCAGCAGGGAAGCCCTATCCAGCTGGTTGCCTTGTCTGGCTCTGGCGTGTGGCCTCTGTCCTTCTGCAAAGCCTCTCCCTCCCCTTCACTAGACTCTACACCCGCTTTTCCCCAGCTGACTCCCTAGCCTGAACCGCAAAAATCAACAAATTAACACACTACGCGCACGCGTGCGCACACCCCACCCTTAACCTAAGAGAGGAAGAAGAGAATTCAGAGCCCAAACTAGGGGCTGCGGGACTCCTGGATCCCTTCGTCTCGTGCTGCTGCCTGGTTGATGCAAGGATCTTAGGGGACCCCTTCTACCAAATGGGTAGAGATACCTGAGAACAGAGGTATAGAGACCACTATGTTTCTTTGTGGGATGGGAATGGAGTCATAGAAATCGGGGAATTTCTACACGTTCTGTCATTTGGAGAAGTTAATGCAAATTGGCTGCAAAGTAATACATAAATGCACAGGATCTACATCAGGAACCAACAGTGGTGGCATTATGGGGACTCAGACAGCAGTAACTACTCCACAGAGCCTTGTGAGACTAGTGGGAAGAGAAACCGACTGGTGCACAGGGGTTTTCCTGCACTGCCTTCCCACTCCTGGGTACCCCCCACCATCCCCCGCCCCCACCATGAAGCACATGGCCAGACCCTGGTGGATGCAGAGGACGGTGTGTCCTGCACTGAAGTGGCTCATGGTCTGGTTGGTTGGCCCTTGGGCCTCAGTCCCACACCTCCACCATTTCCCCTCCAGCCTAAGACTCTCCCAGCACGTAGCTGAGGCCAAACTGGGATTTTTATCCCCCTTTTCCCCATGCAGGAGAGGATTATTGTGAAAAGGAAAAAGAATCACAAAATCCTTACAAAGATTTCAAAATATGCCCTACCTCCACTTGCACATCGCTTGCTGAGTTCTGGAAGTTCACATTTGCCTGGGTCTCACCTGCAATGGAACCTCAACCTAGCATTTAGTTGAATTCAGCAAATACTTACTGTGTCTCCTACAGGGCAGGCTTCGTGTTAGATGCTGGAGACTGTGGTCTCCGCCTTTAGTAAGCTCTAAGTCAGGCCAGGGGAGCAAAACCACATTCACTGTAATATAAAGAGATTTATACTACAGTCAGGTATGAACAAGTATTATGGGAGCGAGCCCAAAGAGGAGGCATTTCATTCTGCCAATCTGCCTGTAGCGAGGAAGCCAGGGAAAACTCCACAAAGGAAATGACATCTGAGCTGGGCCCTGAAGGTTCTGCTAGGGGAAGGAGGAACAGGGCAGAAGCAGCAGCTTGAAAAAGCAGAGAGGCCTGAACCAGTGGCATCTGACCAAGGGGAGTGAGAAGTCCAGAGAGTCCACAGGGAAGGGGCCCACAGGTCAGGGCACAAGGGACCTTGACAGAACGCTGAGGATACTGGACACAACCTGCAGGCAAGGGTTTCGTCCTGTCGGCCTCCCACGTGGCCCTGGAGGACGTTCCTGTCCTCCGTCTCCCCTGCCGACACTGGGATAACCATGCTTCCCACACCCTGTTCCCACAAAAGCCACGGACTCTCTGTCGCTGGGCCTGGGTTGGCTGGCAGAACCACTCCATGAATATCTGACAGGATGTCCATGTGCTAATTAGGCATTTACCTCATGCTGCAGACATGACAGTCAGTTAGCCCAGCCCAGAGCACCCACTGTGGTCCGTTCTTACCCAGAGCAACCCCTCAAGACTCATTCATTCATTCATTCATTTGGACAGAGAGCATAGGCTTTGGTAGCTCTGTGGTCTTTAGCCTTAGTTTCCTCATCTGCGAAATGGAAATATTAGCGTCAAATTTATTGGGTTTTTATGAGATTAATATATAGAGAGGCCTGGCCCATAGTAGCCTAAATAAATGAAAGCTATTATTAGTTCTGAGGTGTAACGCCTCGGCCTACAAGCTGGAGATTTGAAAGTGAATAAGAGACCTGAATAAGAAAATAATAATCAGAAAATGAGTAAGAGTCCTGGCCATAGGAGCTTACAACCCACAAAACAGCATGCTGAATGGTGGGTACAAAGTGCCATGGAAACTCAGAGAAAGGCTGAATAGGCGAGCAGACTCTACCCTGGGAGAAGTAGAACGAGTCTGCATTCTGAGTTTCGAAGCAGAACTGGGAAGACAGGCCCTTCCAGCCCCTGCCCCATAACCTGGGGGTCCCCCAGCACCTCCGGTGGTTGCTTGAGTTTGCCTTTGTCAACACTTTCTCGTTAGTCCACATCAAAAGACTCCCCAGAAGACTCAGAAGTTAACTCCTCTCCGGCATGAGGCCATGTTGGCTGGGCTAGTCTGAGCGTCAGGAGAAGAAATGGGCCCCAATAACCCTCATTCCAGCCTCCTCTCCTGCACCAAGCAAAACCAGGACAAGGACCACCATCCTACCACTTTGCATGCTGAGAAAGCGTAGCAGAACAAGAAAGTGGGATTTCTCTTGGAGACTGAAGGTAATCACATTGAGTGCAAACACCAACGGCATACGTGGAGATGGGGGCAACATGGCCCCATCCCCTCTCTCATAATATGTGTAAAGGAGCTGTGGGAACTGCTGACAGTAGTGAGCTCAGTGGTAATCAACGGTGGGATGTGGTCACTGTGAAAGCTAATTCGGTCTTAAACACACTGATTGCAATGTAACACTGATGACATTGATTATCAAATAACACTGATTACAATATAACCCGATCTACATGGAGGGAAGTGACAGTCCTACTGTACTCTGATCAGAATACCCTGAGCCTCAGGACTCACACCAGCTGCTGTACTTTAAAACAGACGGCAACAAACTGGAGTGAGTTCAGAGAAGAAAATATGGGACTCAAAATCATCCATTATAAGGATGGTCGAAGGAACTGGAAAAGAGTCAGATAGGCCCAGCAGCTTTCTTCTAATGTCAACATAACTGTGACATTGCTTCCTAATCACACAGGAGGTGCCACATTAAGGGGGAAAGAGTCTTACTGTCAGCCACTCCAGCACGATGAATCCCAGAGATTGTTCCCTGGGTCCCTGCCTCACGTTCATGTGGTACAGCCCAACCCACACAGTGCCTGCAGGACGACAGTGTTCAGGAATAGTTCCTCTAACCCATTCGGTTTCCCCTGATCTTTATTTATGACTCTGGGGCCCACCTTGAGACCACCCTTCAAGGTTAACTTGAACAGGCCTCCAGACCCCTTCAGCTGACCCCCTTGATCCTCTCCTACAGTCCTTTATCCTTTTCCTCCCACCTCTTCCTCTCCTGTCAGCCTCTAGCTGGGCTGTCATGCTTGGTTCTGCTGCTGGATTGGGTGTGGAGGGGAGGGAAGCGGCCCTATGTGAAGTATCTATAAATACAATTAAACTCTCTATGTATGAAGATTAATTTCCTACTACCTGATTATGCACAGATCGACTTGCTTCCTTTCTTATACAAGTTTCAATACATAGCTCTCCTCCTATTACCTTAACCTTATGGCTCCTGGGAGGGAAGCAGGTAGGGCATGGGAAGAAAAATGTGTCCCAACACATCTAAAGTGTTGTCAGGTAGAGAAGGGTTATTAGTCTGTTTTTGCAAGCCCCAAGATGAATAACTCAAATGGTGAAGCCACAGGAAATACAACTGAAAGGAGCTGGAGTTGCCCAAGAATGGAATACATTCTGTCCCAGGAGGTGGTGAGAGGACACAAAGTGTTTAAACATGGGTGTGAGTGGCTCTTCCCAGAAATACGATTTGCCTTTGAACTCCAGCACTGGAGTGGGTGTGAGGATTAGAGTTCTTTATGACACTTTCTAACTCTGATTCTAGGATTAAGATAATTAGCACTGCATCTCCATGGGACCAGAAGTTGGGACAGCAGTTGAGCTAATAAGTTGACGGAAAATACTTTTAAATTAATTGGTGTGGGGAAAGTGTAGTGTAGAGAAGTCCTTTAAGGTATCTTCCAACTCTGAGATTCCTATTTTGTGATTACAGGTTGTGAAAGAGTGTCAGCCACTGGCAAATCTATACAGCTGACAAGAAGCCAGTCGGCCTTCTGTCTCAAGACGACAGCTGGTGTGTGGGCGTATGTGTGCACGCGCACACTGGGTGGAGATGGGGGCGGGAAAGGACAGGCATCGGAAGGGCCAGAGCTTGGGCTCACACAGCTCACACACACAGCGGAGATCCAGAGATGGAATTGAGGCTGGCGGCAGACACAAGGCCTGAGCAGGCCCATGCCCACCCCCTCCCGAGCTGCAGCCACAGCGTCTGTTGTTAGGGACACAGCGGCCTCTGCCTCCTCTAAGTCACAGCACTCTAAGCCATCAGAGCTCAGAACCAACACCAATATGCCAAAGCACAGGCACTCAGGAGCGGGGGACAGAGGACAGGGCTGGGCAGAGAAGCTAGTGCCAACGTGGCCCAGAAAGACAATGCGCCGAAGCGCCCACCTGCAGCCCCTCTGTGGGCTCTGTGACTGTGGGTGAATATCCAGTCACCCCTCTCCCACGACTGCCACCCACTCCCCTACCTGTCCTCAAAGCTCCTGCTCTCTGCTCTGTCCTCCAATGCAGGGTTGACAAGAAGAGGACACAGGACACTTCCTGTCTTGGGTACTACTCTGGCTCAGGGCTCACCCGGACCTTGATGGTTCGCGGGCAGTCCTCCCACAGAGTTCTCATTACCTGCTCCCCACTGTAACTGCAGCCTCTCAGTATCAACCAGAGGTTAAATGGCCCTTTGGCAGCCCCTTTCTCCATCCTAAGGACACCACATACCCTACCCTGCCTTGTCCATCTTACACTGGCCGGTCAAAAATGTTCATTATTCACCAGTCAAAAAGGTGCTTCTAAAAGGGCAGCAGCACCCCCTCTCCCAATCTGCCACCCTTGAAACTCAAATGCTGTGTCTGTGTGACCAATGCAGAGACCAACTTCCTCTCTCTCTGAGGAACTGGAGGGGCTTCCACAGGTCCCGAGGGGTGTATCCTTCCTCGCAGCTTCAGAAGTAGGGAGGAAACAAAATCCATGACTCTAATCCTCCTGCGCTCCTAGACTACTCTTTCCTCTGCCCCTTAGGAAACACAGACACCACAGCAAATGCGCCAAGCCCTGGAGCAGGGTAGCCGCCTATCTGGAGCTCCGCCCACCTTCCAGTGAGTCCGCCACTACCCATCCTCCTTGTAAGCCACCCCTCCGCCAGCCAGCACTACTCTCAAAGCCAAAAAATACCCAAAAAACAAAAAGATAGCTGAAATACTCATTGAGAAGAACTGCTTTTGAAATGCCATATGGCCTTACCTACAGAGAAAGCCCCCCACCAGTTCTTACTGATCCAACCACAAATAAACTAAATCTGGGTCCTGTCTGGACATACCATCAGCAGCAGTGGCCCACTTCTCCCCTTAGTCGGGTAATGGGTGAGGGAAGGCTGCCTGGAGGTAGATGGGGAAGAATCACTGGACTAGGCCAATCACGACTCCTCCCCCTGCTCTAGACACCCCCTCTCCTGGGGACAGAAGACCCCACCCACTTCAATACCCTTCTTCAAATGGCACAGCCCTCAATCCCACCCAGCAAGAGATGCTGGCTCACCAAACCCAGCCAAGGAAAAGCCATCCTGCTGTTCAGGTAAAGTCAAGAGTGCGGTAAGAGTGGAGTCAACAGGGGCACATGCCACTGCTGCAGCAGGCACCACTCGAAATATCTTAATAATACCATTTTAAGAGAAGATACTAATATTTTATTAAGCACCTACTACATGCCAGGCACTATGCTACTTTATTTCAAATCCTCTCAAATAAGGAAATTATGGCTCAGATAATTTTTTTTTTTTTTTTGGTGGTACGCGGGCCTCTCACTGTTGTGGCCTCTCCCACTGCGGAGCACAGGCTCCGGATGCGCAGGCTCCGGACGCGCAGGCTCAGCGGCCATGGCTCACGGGCCCAGCTGCTCCGCGGCATGTGGGATCCTCCCGGACCGGGGCACGAACCCGTGTCCCCTGCCTCGGCAGGCGGACTCTCGACCACTGCGCCACCAGGGAAGCCCATGGCTCAGAGAATTTAAGTAACTTGCTAGATGGTAGCACCTGCCTAGTTTGTTGACCTCTCTAGGAGGCTGGTTCCCACCAACTTCCACTATTAATGAGGGGAAGATAAGAAGGACCCCTCTGAACAAAGAGGTGGAAGTGAACTTCCCGCGATGGGCAAGCAGCAGTAGGGGATTGCTTTGCAGGAGTCAGAAGCCCAGGAGGAAATAGCCCCAGGAGATGGTAAATACTGCCTGGAGCCCCTTCCCAAGGCTCCACTCCAGACACAACATCTAGGCTACTTCGGCCAGCCCAGCAAGTTTCCATGGATTCACTTCAGTACAACTTATGAAGAATGTTACAAGCCCTGACCTTACCATGGAGAGAAACCCTCCCATTCAGGTGAGACTTAGCCTGGAGGGGTGCAGGGTAATAGGGAATAGAGGAGTGGCACTCTGCATAAAGCAGAAACTGACCCCTCTGTTCCCAACCTACCCAATTCCCCCTACCCAAGGGCGCTCCCGTCCCCGAGGCGGATCCCAGGCTTGGGAACCACCAACCCAGGAGAACACAATAAGCAGCAAGTACCCCAGCCCTCTCCCTTCAAGAGCCTTGCAGGCAATATTTGGCTCCATGGTTAGCCAGGACCCCTCTGGGAGGGCACCATACCCACTACCCCAACCCAGCCTATGTTCCTCCTTCCTGTTTGGGCTGGACAAGCGGGCAGCCCTGCAGTCCAGGCTTTCAAAGCTCAGGTGATCCAAAAGGGGCTGGGAGGCCACTCTGGGATTCCGCACTAATGACTCTCTATTTCTGGTCTTGGGGAGACAACTCTGAAGGTCAGAGGTGTAGAGGAGGCAATGCGGATATATTTGGGATCTGCTATTCCCATTATAAAAGGCTCAGTCGAGTTGAGCCGGCTGTGCAGGAGGTCCAGCCTGCTGGGGTCCAGATTCCCACCTTTAATCTCATGCCTCTCCCACACAGAGGACACCCTCTGCACACTTTCTCACTCCCCTTAGGTGACTACTACATGACCACCACTCATCAGATTTCCTTCCAGAACCCTCCTCTTGGTCAGTCGATGTTCCCAGTTCACGTTCAGGGCAGAAAAATTGCACTAATAATGCATCCAGTCTACATGGAGTATATCAACCAGTATCAGAGTGACTTCCAAGGCCCAGGATGGAATCAAGTCCTCAAACTTGACCGAGACAAGAGCAGCCAGGGGATCAAGAGAGTAACCAGAACTGTGGGCAACCTACTGTAAGTTTGCTGTGGGGGAAGGGCCAGAGGAGGGCTCTATTTCCCAAGACAAAGGTAATAACTTCAGACTGTCTTCTGTCCAACTGAGAGACAAAGCTGGAGAAGGCAACAGAGCAAAGGACTAATTGTTTGACAATCTTGGATCTCCATCTAGTTCAGACTAACTTAGTCCTCTCATCTCACATACGTTTTGAGCAAGGACAAACTGCATGCTGTTCATAACGGGGCGGGGGTCAGCTCTTGCCCTACGCATCCTGGGAGACGTGAACTCTAACTGCAAGCCGGGAGGTAGAGTAGCCAGGCTTATCCAGTACCCATGAAACTACAGAGAATCAGACATCCCACTTGCCCAACCTTGTCTTAGCTTCTCCCCTATTAAAGCCTGCTTCCTTGGGGCTCGGAATGGCCCTCTACATACCTCTAACTCATCCGTGAACATTAGAAGGCCCAGCTCCAACCCAAAGTCAGTAATATGTGCACAGTGTACACAAGTGTTACAGAAACAGCCATCCTATTCCAAGGTGGTAGATGAAAAGATAATCCTCACCCCGAAGTGACCAGGAACACTAACCTAGCAATGAAACAGTTCCTCTCCCTGCCCCCTCAGCAAACACACGTCCAAGCTCCTGTTTCCCAAGACCACATTTCCTAAGCTGTAGCCTCAAGCTGCCTAACAGGGTGATTTAGAAAGTGTCTCCGTTGCCCTATCCTTCGGCTGCAGGTGTCACATCCTCTCTGCCGGGTCTTAGTATGATAACCGGGGAGTGTGAAAAGAAACGGAGATAAAATAAATTAAATTTTTGTTTTCAGAGAAGAAATAAATTTTCATTTGAAATTACCTGAAAATACACTGTACAGTTTAGGCAGGCACACAAATGACAGGCAAAGGAAGCATGCAGAGGCCCGGTGCCCTTCTATTTGGCATCCCTGGACTGGTTCATAGGTATGGATTCTGACCTATAGAAATACTTTTACCCCACGCAGCAACTACATCCAGACCGTGTGGAAGGTCACCGCTCCTGGCTGGCAGACCACTACGCGTCAACATCAGAAGCCGAGCTGGCCGAAGCAGGAGATGCCTTCCTGGGCGGGAAGAGTGCTGCCAAGTCTGATAGAGACACAGTGACCAGGGTGAAGTGCCTGAGCTCTCTGCCAAAGGGGGTCACATAAAGATCCTAGCTACCCCTCATCCCAAGAGGGGGCGCAGAGAACAAGAAAAAAAGTTTACTCGGCCAGGATACCCCAACGCCACTTTTCTTGGGAAATCCAGAAATTTGGCCCTCCCAAATCTGCAGCCACTTACAGACTGATCTCTCCCTGACCACAGAGGTGAGGTATGTATGCAGTTAACACATGCTTGACACGTGGTAAGTACTTAACAAAAGATAGCCATTAAAATCATCAGCATTATTTTATTATCATTATTTCCCCAGACATGCATTCCTTTCTTCCCAGATATCTTATCTGCTACCTCCCCAATCCCTGGAAGAAAGGGTCAAGGCTAAGTACCCCTCTAGTACATTCAGGGTCTTCACAGCCAAGCTCCAAGCTGAAACCGCCAGCAAGCAATTCTTCCAGGACTGTGGAACTCAGCCCCGAGTATGCCGTGGAGACGCTCATCACAGAGGCTATGAGAAGGCCCTGGTAAGTACTCCTTCCTGTGGGTAGGAGACCACCCCCTGGACTCTCCCTTCGCCTCTTACCTGGCTATCAGGGTGAGGATGGATGGGGGGAGAACAGCAGAGAGAGGAGTCTGATGTTTAAATCCTGGCTCTTTTCTCTTGCACACAGCGATTCTGAGCAAGTTACCCTCTCTTGCCAAAAGAAGAAGAAAACAGGCCCTGCTTACTAAGCACTAGACATTGTTTTACCTGTGACTCCTTGTAATTCCTGAGCTGACAGAGGGTGCTGAACGTAACACGCAGGAAGAGGAAGACTGATTCCTTTTTCAGCTGACTGCTCTCTGACCCCTCCCAAGGGTAGGGGTTCACAGGCACCAACTGAGACTCAAACTACCACCAGGACCTCCTACATGCCCTTGTTTTCTGAAAGGGTGAACCTGTGTAAGCCCAAGGTCAACAGCATCGAATGTGAGGCAAACACACTTTCTCTACTGAGCAGAGGAAAATATTCAGGTACAAAGGAGAGACTGAGTCATTACCAGATACAGTAATGTTGTCTGCATATGGCAAAAAAGGCCAGCGTCCTGGGGGAATCATGACTCGGCTGCAGCCTGGCCCTATAATCTCTCTACCTACTTTTACAGGCCAGTCCAGCTGCCTGAAAGCCAGTTCCAGAAGTATTTATGCCAAAAACAGGACTCAAAACTAAAAATAAAAACGAAACCGGAAGAAAGAAACTGCCCAAATAACCTTTGCAAAAATGCGCAGTTCAGGACACACATTTCTTAACAAACTCAAACTTAAAACGCAGGCCTCAAGATAGCTACCTCACAGCCTCGACTCCGCCTTCTCACTGGGATTCCCCAGGCACATCCTAACCCTAGTCCAGCTCTTTGACTAGGGTGAGTAACCTCTTTAGAAAGGAACGACGCTCTCCGTGTCCTAGGTCAGTGTGTTCCAAGATACCTGAGGAAAAAAGAGATCAGAGTATTGCCCTCTTGCTAATGAACCAATGGCAAAGCATTAAGGCTTCTCAAATCAGTAAAATCAATTAATTACATTCTATTTGAGCTACAGCGTCTGCTCACTGCTGTTTTTTGCCCTTTATATTTTTTGAGATATAATTCACATACCATAAAATGTTCTCTTTTAAAGTGTACAATTCAGTAGTTTTTAGTATTGCTCACTGCTCCTTAAGTCTAAACTTCAGGCTGAAGAAGGCATAGGAAAGGAAGAAGAACAAGAGGGTCTGAATATGATTTAAAAATTAAAAAAAAAAAAGTCTTCCATGTAGAGAAAGGTTTCCAAAGCCCAAGTAAGGGAGATTCTGGTCAAAACCTAAATACTACGTTTCTCTCTTGAAAATCTTTACCATATTGAAAATAGGATTATGTTTCTGGATCTAAGGTAGGGATAAGAAGTGGAAGAATATGCAACTGAATTTAGCCACCTATACCTTTGAAAGATTCTAGGTCTTATTATTTTGGAGAATGTGCATGGACCCAGCGCCCTGCTTCCCCAGTCCAGAAAAGATGTATCACACTGCCCTCTAGTAGCCAGCCTAGGAAATGACAGTCAGCTTCCAGCTGAACAGGCTTGGAGGTCTCTGCCCTAAAGGTGTGCTGTGCTCATACATGAAAAGGCAGAGAAATCAGAGGGAGGAGGAATTTATAAATTTTCACCAATGCCCACTAAACACAAAGCTTGCCCAGAATAGAATCTATCTGCTTCCCCTCCACCTCGGTCTCTGCTTGAATACAGGTGATAAATTCTTTTGTTAAGAAAAAAATTGGTGGTTTAAGATTTTCAAAGTATCTGAGCCTCTTAGTCCATTCAGGCTGCTATAACAAAAATACCATAGACAGGATGGCTTAAATAACAAATATTTATTTCTTATAGTTCTAGAAGCTAGGAAGTCCAAGATCAAGGTACCAACAGACTTGGTGTCTGGTGAGGGCCAGCTTCCTGGTTCACAGACAGCCAGCTTCTGGCTGTGCTCTCACATGACCAAAAAAGCAAGAGATCTCTCTGGGGTCTCTTTTATAAGGGCACTAATCCCATTCATGAGGGCTCTACCTTCATGACCTAATCCCCTCCCAAAGTCCCCACCTCCTAATACCATCAACTTGGGAGCTAGTATTTCAACAAATAAATTTTGAGGGGATACAACGTTCAGTCCATTAACAGCCTCTTAAGGCGAGTTCTTCCTAAGAAACAGTGTAGGGCCCCACAAAAATGAAGTTAAAACCTGAACCCATGTGGAAATAAATGCCAGCTGTGTACAACAGATGTGACAATAGGCTAGAAGTTTAACATGCTCACCGCCACTCACAGGAAAGGGACTGGCTTTAACATAACTTACGAAAGTATAAACTCAAAAGTAGTAACTTAGAGTAGGATCCAGTGTCCAGAGCCTATATTCCCTGGGGACTTTTTTAAAAATAAGCTTTTTATTTTGGAAAAATTTTAGACTTACAGAAAGTTGTAAAGACAATACAGAAAGTCTCATTACTCTTCACCCAAATTTCTTGACTGTTAACTCACCTAACTACGTTCATTTTTCAAAACAGAGAGATTAACAATGGCATAATTCTATGAACTAAATTCCAGACTTTATTTGGATTTTACCAGTTTCACCACAACGTTCTAACCTTGGGCCTTTTTAAAAAAATGTTTGGGACTGGTTAAGACTCCACGCTCCCAATGCAGGGGGCCCGGGTGCGATCCCTAGTCAGGAAACTCGATCACACATGCCGCAACTAAGAGTTCGCATGCTACAACTAAGGAGCTGGCAAGCTGCAACTAAGACCCGGCACAACCAAATAAATAAATATTTTTTTAAAAAATGTTTACAGCAAGGCACCAAAGGACCATATAGGCACTGCAGAGCCCAGGAAAACACTGGGTTCTAGTCCCAACTCTGCCACATGTTAACTATAGAACCTTCAAGTTTATTTTGAGCTGTTTCCTCTCTAAAACTACCTTCCTCTCACAAATGCTGAGTCTAGACACAATTTAAGTTGACCCTTCATCTCTCTGCCTAAGCTCTCCTCTGACAGCCACTGACCAATTAGGAAAGAGATATTCCTAACTTGGTAGTGACTTCAGCTGAGACTCTCCAGGTAGAGAATGGAGTCCCTCTGGGATTTTCCACAAAATCCACAAAAGTCTCAAATGGTGGGGCGGGGGGGCGGGGCAGACAGCCTTTCTTCAGGATTGCAGCAGAGAGGATTGTTGTCTCAACAACATCCACTTTTCCCCTCTTCCTGGGTGTGCATCACATTTCTCAAGTTCCTTTGCATTAAGGGGCAGCCATGCAACTAAGTTCTAGCTAACAGAATGTGAATGGCTGTGTGCCACTTCTAGAGTTGGCCCACAATATCTATCAAGCAACCCTCCAAGCTCTGCTCAGCTCACCAAAATGGCAATACCCAAAGCAACCCTGGAAGCCATGTTAATGTTGGCATCAGCCTGGTCCCTAAATGACTGCATGGAGTAGAGAATCCCCCTCCCTCTCACCCAATCTGAAACTACCCTGGACATGAGTGAGGAGGGAGGAAAAAAACTTCTATTGTGGTAAGCCAGTCCATTTGGAGAATGTCATAGCAGTTTAGCCTACCCCAACTAATACAGGTACTAAATGTCAATTCCATTAGCGCAAGACCTTGCCTGGATGTGTGCTTAGAGCCCCAGGCACAAAGAACTGAGTGGATCACATGCCTGAGGTCAGGACACACTATCTCACTCATCCATGCAAGGCCCCTCTTTTGTTTCCCTTTCCCTCCTTCATTCCGCATTCTAGTCCCATTCCGTTCCCTCCGTCAGACACTATTCTAGTAAGTTAAGGTGTAAATTCTCCTTAAAAAATACTTTCTGTGTTCAATTTACTTAGCTAATTTTTGCTATAAATTTCATTATTCCTTATTTTCCTCACTTGGAGTCTATCATGTCCTAACAGCTTGCATCTGACTTTTTTATAATATTCCATCATATACATATACCACATTTCACTTATCAATTCCTTTAGAAACAGGCTTCTAAGCTGTTTTCAGATTCTCGCTACCCAAGATACATATAGATAAATATCCATATACGTAACTCCTTGTGGATCTGTGCAAGTTTCTCTGAAGGATAAAGCCAGGAGTGGAACTGCTTTGAGGGAGGGTATGTACAAACTTAATACATCAGTTATCTATTGCTGCATAACAAATTACTTAAAAACTCAGCAGCTTAAAACAATAACACCCACAGAATGAAAGGAAATACTTGCAAATCATATATCTAGTAAGAGACTTGTTACCAGAATATATAAAGAATTCTACATAACAGTGTATATGTGTGTATGTGTATGACAAATAACCCAACTGAAAAGTGAGCAGGGCTTCCCTGGTGGCGCAGTGGTTGAGAGTCCACCTGCCGATGCAGGGGACACGGGTTCGTGCCCCGGTTCAGGAAGATCCCACATGCCGCGAAGCGGCTGGGCCCGTGAGCCGTGGCCACTGAGCCTGAGCGTCCGGAGCCTGTGCTCCGCAACGGGAGAGGCCACAACAGTGAGAGGCCCACGTACCGCAAAAAAAAAAAAAAAAAAAAAAAAAGCAAAGAATTTGAATAAACATTTCTCCAAAGAAGATAAATAAAGATATTCAACAACATTAGGCATTAGATAAATGCAAATCAAAATCACAATGACATACCACTTCACACCACTAGGATAGCCATAATCAAGAAGACAGATAATAACAAGTATTAGCGGGAGTTTCCTGGTGGTCCAGTGGTTAGGACTCAGCGCTTTCACTGCCGTGGCCCGGGTTCAATCCCTGGTCGAGGAACTAAGATCCCACAAGCTGCGTGGCATGGCCAAAAACAACAACAAAAACAAGTATCAGCAAGGATGTGGAGAAACTGGAACTCTCATACACTGCTTTGGAAGTTTGGTAGTTCCTCAAAAAGCAAAACATGGAGTTAACCATATGAGTCAGCAATTCTACTCCAAGAAAAATGAAAACGTAAGTCCACACAAAAACTTGTACATGAATGTTCATTGCAGCATTAGTCACAATAGCCAAAAAGTGGAAACAACTCAAATATCAACACATGCATGGACAGATAAAATGTGGTATATCCACAGAAGGGAATATTATTCAGCCATTAAAGGGAATGTGGTACTGATACATACTACAACACGGATGAACCTTGAAAACACTACGCTAAGTGAGAAGAGCTAGATACAAAAGGCCATGTACTGCATGATAGTCCCATTCACATATTATATGAAATGTCTAGAACAGGCAAATCTACAGCAACAGAAGGATTAGCAGTTGCCTAGGGCTAGGGGAGCTGGGGACAAGTGAAGAGTGGCTGCTGATGGATACAAAACTCCCTGTATCCAAAATATTTTTAAATGAATTGTGGTGAAGGTTATACAACTCTGTGATATGCTAAAAACTACTGAACTGTACACGTTAAATGGGTAAACAGTATAGTATGTGAATTATATCTCAAGCTGTTAAAAAATAAACACCTCCTCTTATCTCAATTTCTTTGTGTCAAGAATTTGGAGCTGGGTGATTCTGGCTCAGGATCTCTCATGAGGTTGCAGCCATGTTGTTGATCAGGGCTGCACACATCTAAAGGCTTGAATGGAGCTAAAAGGATCCACTTCCAAGGTAGTTCACTCACAGGGCTGATAAACTGGTGTGTCTACTGGTGAGAGGCCTCAGTCCCTCTCCACATGGGCCTCTCCAGAGGACCACTTGAGTGTCCTCATGACATAGTAGCGGGCTTCTTCCACAGCAAGTAATTCAAGAGAATACAAGGAAGATGCTTCAATGTCTTTTATGACTCAGCCTCAGAAGTCACACATTTCCAGTACATCCTACCGGTTACACAGGTCAGCCCTATTCACTGTAGGAGGGGACTACACAAGGGCTTAAATACCAGGAGTCAGGGATCATTTGGGGCCACATTGGAAGCTGGCTATCAACACTTGATGATTAGGAAGACAATGATAACAACAGCTAATAATTTTGTGACATGTACTATGTGCCTGGCACTGTTCTAGGCTCACAATAAACCTGTGAGGTGGGTAATATTATCTCCATTTCAAAGATGAAGAAACTAAAACCCAGAGAAGTTAAGTGGCTTATCAAGGTCACAAAGTAACAAACATACCTGAGATTCAAACTCAGACAATATTCTCTCAAAAATTCTGCAATACTACATCCCAGATATTACTTATTTTCAATTAAGTTTTGCCCATTTGTTCTCCAGAATGGATGCACCAGTTGAAACTTCCCATGACTTTTCATTCCCCATGAGAATTCAGTCTCTTCCTTATTTTTGCTAATAGATACAAAGTAGAAACTCATTAATGTTTTGATCTCTATTTCTCTAATTACTAGTAGTAATATACTTATTACCCATTCTGGTTTTCCCTTTAGATTTTACATATTCATATTCTTTGCCTATTTTTATTTTGTGTTTTGTATTTCTTTCCAATTTGCAGTAGTTCCTTCTACATTCAATCTCTTATAAATGTAATCCTTTATCAGTTTTAGACATTGGAAATATTTTCTCCTAATCTATACCCATTTTTAACTTTGACTATGGGGTGCTTTGTTGACTAGAAATCTTTAATTATGATGTAGGCAAAGCTATCAAACCTTACAGATTGTGATCTGGAGATCTAATTTAACAAATTTATCCTCACCCCAAGGTCACAAAGACATTCCCCATTTTTTCTAATTGGCTGTAGCATTTTACCTTTCATTTAGGTAAAATCACTTTGGGATTTGTCTTTGCCTTATGTGGTTTAAGGCAGGGATCCAACTTTATTTTTGTCCATATAATAAGTCAATTTTCCGAGCACCATTATCTATCTCTTCCCCACTAATCTGTGACACTACCTTTACCAGACACCATGTCTCCAAACTGCCATGTCTATTCCTAAGTCTAGTTTAGCAATAATTCTTATTTTCTAAGAGGAAGGAGCTATCACTGTGAAAGTTTTTACTCATCCTGCTTCCTAGATGAATGAAAAATCCAACTATCACCCTCCAAGATCCCTGGGGTTCAACATTAGCTTGTATTCTTCCCCAAAACACAATATCCGTTTAAGAAAATTATTTTAAAAAAATAAATGTGTGTTTATTAAAAAGGGAAAACCCTAACCAAGAACAAACCCTGGGACACAGAGAAATCAACGCTTCCTCTGAAAGCCAGCAATAGGCAGTGTCGGCACACCTGAGAAGTACAGGTCCTTCAGTCCAAACATTACGTCTCAAATATTCTTCTGTAGTCAAAACTGGCATCCAACAAGTCGCCGGTCTGTGTGGGCCCCGATTATGAGCACAGATGACTGTTGCAGCTGGACGTCTGTCCACCCAGTGTCCACCACCACAACCCACAGCCACCCCCACTGCCTCAGAAAAGTTTTACATATCCTCAACACTCCACTTGTAGGCAAGTTCCTCCACCGCCTTCTTGCTGGCAAGCCTGGCAAAGCGCTTCTGTTCAAATCCATTGGATCTGCAATCAAGAAATACTAATCAGCCAGAATCCTGAACTGAACATTTATTTTTGAAAAAGAGTTCACAATCTAATGAGCAAAAAGGAGAGTAAAGGCAATCATGTGAAAATATTTAAGACATAAGCAACAGAATCAGAAAGACAGAATAATCCACCCTCTTATTAGTCCTTGTTCAGTTCTTTCTCAAACTCTTTTGACAACTGTTTCAAACATTTACCGCTCTCTAAAGGCCCAACTCACTCTCAGCTGATGTCTACGTATTACACTTTATCCATTCATTACACAAACAATTAGTGAATTCTTATTATATACTAGGCACTGCGTCATGAAAATGAGTATAACACAGCACCTATCCTGATAAACTCACAGACTAGTGGAGGAGACTGACATTTAAGCAAATAATTAAAACAAAAAGCATAGATTATGGTAGAAATACGCATTGGGTATCATGGAAGCAGAGTGGGGATCTTACTCAGCTTGGGAGGGGGATGGACAAGAATAGTCAGCAAAGCCTTCGTGAAGGGGGCCCCTATGCTAAGTCTGAAAAGAAAGAGTTAACCAGAGGGCCAGAAGGGTCAGGAGGGCATTTCAGCACAGAGCATAGCACGAGCAACAACAGCAAAGGCACAAAAGTAAGAAACAGCATGGCACATGCAGGGAACCAAAGGCAAACTGGTATGGCTGGAGCCTCAAATATGAAAAGAGAGTAGCACGAGACAAAGTTAGAAAGGTAGGTAGAGGGCAAATCACAATGAGCTCTGTAAGCCATAGTATAAAGCTTAGATTTCACCTAGTAAGGATAAATTTATTTTTTTAAATTTTTATTGAAGTATAGTTGATTTACAATGTTGTGTTAGTTCCAGGTGTACAGCAAAGTGAATCAGTTATACATATACACATATCCACTTTTTTTTTACATTCTTTTCCCACGTAGGCCATTACAGAGTATTGAGTAGAGCTCCTTGTGAAGGATAAATTTAAAGTGGGAGCATAAACTGCATTTCAAAGAGATCACTCTGGAGGAGACTGAAGGCAGGAAAGTTACGGCAATGGTCCAGGCAGCAGGTGGTGAAAGTAATGATGAAGAAGAGGGACAGAAAGACAGAAAACACAGTAGGACCTAGTGACTGATCAGTTATATAAGAGCAAAGGAGGAAGAGGTAAGTTTGACTCATGGGTTAATAATTTTAGTGACTAGATGAATGAGGCTGCCATTAACCAGGACAGAACACAAGAGCAGGAGCACGCTTAGAGTGGGGAAGGCTGATGAGTTCAGTTTTGAGTATGTTTGCATTTAAGATGCCTCAAGCACATATCAACAGAGAAATCCAATGCACAGCCAGATACTCCAGACTGAGGTGCAAATACAGATTTGGGAATCATGTACATACAGCTGGTAAGTGAAGGTGTACTAGACTAGATTCAGCCAAGAGAGCACATGGAGTGAGAAGAGCTAAGGGTTACAGATGGAGCCCTGAGAAACATTTAAGCAGGGGGCACAGAGGAACAGAAGTTCATAAAGGTGGCCGAGATGAAATGATAAGAGAAAATAACCAGAAGTAGGGTGTCATGGAAGTCACTACAGGGGTGAATTTCAAGGAGTGGCCCTCAACTCCCTTCTAATACCATGTACTTCGTCTTCTTATATAATAAACTTCTTGAAAGAGTCTTTATTCACTGTCTACTTCCTTACTTTTCATTCACTCATTGACACATTAGAACCTGGCTTTTGTTTCACTATGCTATGGAGTTAACGCTCTCTCAAGTCATTACTGATCTTCCTTATTGCCAAACCCAGTGCTTTCTCCCTCTCACCTGATCAGTCACTAGGTCCTGCCATCTTATCACTTAACCAATTTCCCACTTCCTCCTCTCTCCATTCGTACTACCACTGTCATGGTTCAGACCTCCATCATCTTTAGCCTATCTACTGCAACAACCTTGTATCTTGTCTCTCTACTTCCAAATGTGTGCCTTGCAAATGCTTCGTACGACTGCTACAATGCATCACCTATCTAGAACGTAGAGCTACTGTTAATCCACCAGTGGCTCCCCTCTGCCTCTAAGGTGAACACCAAGCTCCTCAGAAATGTTTCCAAGTCCTTCAGTGACCAGGCCCCTGCTTACCTTTCCAGCCCATCTCACACAACTCCATTTCACACTTACTGCTATCCAACATCAAACTGCTTATAACAGGCCCCCACCCCACCAAACACTAGGATGTTCCGTATCCTTATGACCTTGCAATACAGGATGCTCTTCCTTAAATATACTTCCTTTCCTTCTTATCTTGGTTAATGACATCCCTTAAGACTTAGCTCATGTATCACCTCCTCTAGGAAGCATGCATTCCCTGACCAGTCTCCCAAGGCTGAATCTAACTACTCTTCCTCCGTGCTCCCAAGGCACCTTGAAAATCCTCTATAGTAATACTTAGCAAGTAGCACTGAAATTATTTACTTGTCTGTCTTCTCCTCTAGATAGAAAGTGAGTTGCTGTGCTCAAGGACCGTCTCTCACTAACTGTGAGACCCTGGCACCTAGTACATAGCTGCTTAAAATTATAATACATATGCTAAGTGCTACTGAACTGATTGGGATGACAGGCTTCCCTCTTTCCTAAGGCCTTCCCTAAGGGATCAGTTGGGTGAGTAGTGAAAGGGTGAGGAAGAAGGTAAGCTTATTATGAATGGCACCATCTCCAACCTTAGAAGCATGCATGGTGTTCTAGAGCACAAGGAAACCGCTGCTTCCTGTTTTGGAGAATAAGTACTTAAGAGAATCAACACTAATATGATCAAACAGACAAAAGGTCCTATGAATAACAAACCAAACCCTAAACAGAATCAAAAAAACAAACTGCAAGAGAACACACAGTGGAAAGAGATTTAGACCAAAGAATCAGATGCCCAAGGTCTAATTCCAGCTTTATCAGGTGAGCTGAAAGACTATAAGTTGTTAAATTTATCGGGGCCTCCGTTTCTCTTTTAAATAATGTAAGTTAGTTTAACTGACCTTATGGGTTTTTCTAACTGTAACATACTATAGATCTGTTTTAGAAATATCCACTTGCCAAAAACAGACAAAAGCAGAAAAGGCAATGAAAGACTAAATAATCAGAAAGAAAGCAAGGATGAGAAAGGGAACTAAAAGGAAAAATCTAGGAGAAAAGAAGAATGAGAAGTGTAGGAAAACTACTGGGAGAGATGGAGACAAATTATACCAGTTAAAAACCAGGTCAGGGAGAGTTCTGTTTTGGGTCCAGAAATTTGAAAAAAAAATAGAAAAAAGAAAAAAAGAATGAACTCAGTGTAGCAGGAGTATCTTTACGGTTGTGGCTATAAAAAGATCTACTTCTGGCTATACAGCAAATTAGTATTCTGAAAAACCCTCCTGTTACCAAAAAGCCGATATACAGTGTGCTGCAAACGAAAGCAGGAAAGGAGCCTGAAACCACAGCCACCCTGAGGATACCTGCCAATATCAGGAACTAGAGCTCTGGATTTAGATGGCAGCTTAAAGGACAGAAGATAATGACTTAGGCCCATATAAAGCAGAGTGGTAGATTCCAGTCATGGCAGAGAACTCGTGCAAACTAACCTACACTCAGAAAACAATTATAAAATCTGGACAAAATATAAAGATACAAGTATCTGAAAGTATTTGAAGGCATGAGACAGTGACCAAAAGCAGACAAAACTTGGGTGGGAGTCTGGGTGTCAGAAGAGATTTGTGAGGCTTTTTGCCAGAGGGCACTTCCCAAACTGCACAGCTCATGGAGGCAGAAAGCCACAGGCTTACTGGCTTAAGGTGTCAGTGCAGAGTGAGCAGAGCAGCTGGAAAATCAGGGAAGAAATACTGAAAGGGAGGGAGCTTCAAAAGGGATGAACTCCAAAATCTACATACAAACTGCGCCCAAATCTTTGGCTAACTGCTAAACTGTGCTTGTGCAGGGGAAATCCCCTTGGGCCCCATGAAAAACCAGCAGCTAGAAACTGAAAGAACTGAGCAGAAATTTTAGCTGCTGCCCACTGCAAAGAAGTTAGAGTTTGGAGTTAAAACACAGTCAAGTTAACTGTCTGCTGGAATAAAAATCAACACACTTCAAGGACTTCCCTGGTGGCGCAGTGGTTAAGAATCCACCTGCCAAAGCAGGGGACACAGGTTTCGAGCCCTGGTCCGGGAAGATCCCACATGCCGTGGAGCAACTGAGCCCATGTGCCACAACTACTGAGCCTGCGCTCTAGAGCCCACAAGGCACAAGTACGGAGCCCGTGTGCCACTACTGAAGCCCGCGCGCCTAGAGCCCGTGCTCTGCAACGAGAGAAGCCACCACAATGAGAAGCCCGCGCACCACAATGAAGAGCAGCCCCGCTCACTGCAACTACAGAAAGCCCATGCGAGGCAACGAAGACCCAACGTAGCCCAAAATAAATTAAATAAATAAAATAAATTAATTAATAAACAAAATTAAAAATAAGATGGTTACACCATCTTATTAAAAAAATCAACACACTTCAAAGGAATATAAAAGAATTCAAAGTCTCTGCAATGTACCATTCATAATGTCCAGTATAACATTTTTAAGACCAGACATGTAAAGAAACAGTAAAATGTGATGAAACTCAAGAAAAAACTATGAATAGAAACCAATCTTGAGATAACCCAAATGCTGCAATGAGCAGACAGGAATTCAAAGCACCAATTATAAATATTCTCAAGGGAAAAAAATGACACATAATGAAATGAATAGGTAGGAAATCTCAGCAGAGAAATATGTCAAATGGAAATTCTAGAGTTGAAAAATATAATAAACTAGCTGAGGGACTTCCTTGGTGGCACAGTGGTTATACTATAAAAATATAATAAACTAGCTGAGGGACTTCACTGATGGCACAGTGGTGCCCGCCAATGCAGGGGACACGGGTTCGAGCCCTGGTCCGGGAGGATCCCACGTGCCACAGAGCAACCAAGCCCATGTGCCACAACAACTGAGCTTGCACTCTAGAACCCATGAGCCACAACTACTGAGCCCACGTGCCACAACTACTGAAGCCCACGTGCCTAGAGTCCGTGTTCTGCTACAAGAGAAGCCACTGCAATGAGAAGCCCATGCACTGCAATAAAGAGTAGCCCCTGCTCGTCACAACTAGAGAAAGCCCACGTGCAGCAAAGAAGACCCAACGCAGCTAAAAATAACTAATAAATATATTTAAACTAGCTGAAACAAAAAATTCAGTGTATGAGCCTAATAGGCTAGAGATGGCAGAAGAGTCAATGAACTTGAAATCAGATCAAAAGAAATTATCCCACCTTAGGAACAGAGAGAAAAATAATGATAGAAAAATGAACAGGACTTCAGAGATCTGTGGGATAATATCAAGTAGTGGAAATAGTGTAATTGGAGAAGGAAAAGTGGTTTAAAAAAAAAGGAATTGAACAAAAAACAGCCAAATACCTCCCAAATGTGAAAAACATGAACTCATAAATCCAAAAAGCTCAACAAACTCAAAAAAGGATAAATACAAAGAAAACCACACCTAGGTACACCATAGTCAAACTGCTGAAAACCAAAGACCAGAAGGAAATCTTGAAAGCTGCCAGCAAATATATTATAATGTGTATATGTTGGGATTAGGGGGTGAGACAATGAAACAAATGAAATCTGAGGGTTGACTTCTAATTGGAAACAATGGAGGCCAGAAAGCGATGAAAAGTCTTTAAAGGGCTGACAGAGCTGTCATAGAAGTCTGGTACTGTCAATCCTGAGTCCTCTGTGTTGGTTTGAAACCTCAGGAGTTCCCTGGGTAAAATCTGAAATTGGCCCCCATACACGGAGGACAACGAGAGACCAAAGAAAGAGGCAGATCACTCCAGATTGGCAGGTGGCAGGTTTAATAAGCAAGGGAACTTACATACAAGGTTTGTCTTGGGTGCAGGACAAGTGGTTCTCCACACCTGCCTGCGAGAACCTTAGAAGTTTAGAGGCCTTATATATAAGGGTTCAGTCCAGATGGTCCAGATGGTCTCAAAAACACCCTACTCTCTCAAGGCTATGTCCTTGAAATGGCTGCCAGTATGGGAAGAGTAGACAGGATGTACATTCCAAGGACAGGGGAGAGGTAAGGGCCTCCAGTTGCCTGGGTCCAGCTCACAGGTCAACCAGTGGTCACGTCCTCTCGATAACCTCCCTCAACACTATGCCAGTGAAACAATCCTTCAAAAACGAAGGTGAGAAAAAATTCTCTAATTTAATAGAACTGTGCCAATACCAATTCCTGGCTTTGATAATGTACTATGGTTATAAAAGATATTATCATTGGGGGAAGTTGGGTGAATGGTGCACTAATACACTGTACTATTTTTTCAAGTTCTCGTGAGCCTAACATTATTTCAAAATTAAAGCTGTTAAGAAACAAAGGTGAAATAAAGACATTTTCCTATCAACAAAAACTGAATTTTTTGCCAACAGACCTGCACTGAAGGAATATTAAAGCTTCCTAATTTCTTTAGGAAAGAAGGAAGAATACCAGAAATTGTAACTATGTGAGTAAGTACTAACAACTATGTATTTTTTTCTTTTGTTTTCTTAGTTTCTTAAAAAAATATATAACTGCAAAGTAAAAATTTTAACACTGTATTGTGGGATCTATACCATTTTTTATGTAATATGTATGAAAACAATAGCACTAAAAACAGAGGTTAAGTAGAACTGTAGTGTTGCAAGGTTCTTATATTTCATGTGAAATAGTACAATTATAACTCTCAGTAGGCTGTGATAAATTAAAGATACGTACTGTGATCCTTATAACACTGAAAAAAAATTGCAGAAAGGTATAACTAAAAAGAAAACAGAGCAGTTAAAATTCACTACTAAATTCACACACCTAAAAGCCAAAACACTGACAATACCAAATGCTGGCAAGGATATGGAGCAACAGAAATCCTCACTCTCTGTGGTAATGTAAAATGATACAGCCTCTTTGGAAGACAACTGGCAGTTTCTTATAAAATTAAACATAATCTCAACAACACAATATAGCAATCATTGGGTATTTACCCAAGTAAACTGAAAACTGTATCGACATAAAAACCCATACACAAATGTTTACTGCAGCTTTATTCACAACTGCTAAAAACTGGGAGCAACCAAGATATCCTTCAACTGGGGAATAAACAGACTGTGGTATACCCATCCAATGCAATACTACTCAGTGATAAACAAGGAATACAGTACTGATTCATGCAAGTACATGGATGAATCTTAAAATGCATTTTGCTAAGTGCAAAAGGTCAGACTCAAAAGGTTACACATTGTATGATTCCATTCATGTAACACTCTGGAAAAGACAAAACTACAGGGACAGAAAACAACAGCAGTAATTATAAGGGGTTGGTGGAGGAGGTATAAATGACTAAAAAGAGACTTACACAGGAAATTTTAGAATGATGGAACTATTCCATACAGTACTAGGGTGGTGAATGAATGACTCTACTCATTTGTTAAATCCCATAGAACTATACACCATAATGAGTAAACACTAATATAAGTAAACTATAAAAGAAAAAAATTACCCAGGATGTTTGGGGGGGGGGTACGGGGGCTGACTCTTTATGTTGGAAAATGGTATTTTGATTAGCAATTATAAGGGTAAGAACAAAATGAACTGCACATAAATGCTACCTACACTCTAGATGGTAAATTAGTTTCTCATTTCTGAATTTCTCAATTTTGAAACTGTTTTACATGTGTCCTGGGATGAGCAAAATGGATGGTGGATGGTGGGTGCCAGGTTTCTCAATGTTGGGGAGGTAAGCAAAAAGGAAAGGTAATACTTGGTTAGAGTCAGTTACATCAACATGAACTCTTATTTATATATATATGTAAATATATGTGTATATATAACACACTTGCAGGTGGATAGACGCAGAAACAATTATAGATATGTGTGTATACACAGACTACTATACACGCATTAACTAGCTCTGTCTGCTGAGAGGGTCTAGAAACAATGACACCTCAGTAACAACAAGCACTCTAGCAGTTGGATCTTGGTTTCTAAATATCTTTCTCCATTAAAAGCAGCCAGGATTTCTTAGAGAAATGGCTACTTTAGGCACTGGGGCAGAGAAAATACAATATAAGCCTGAAGCACCTTATAGTAACAGAAAGTCAAAGAATGCTCAAAAAATAAAAGGATAGGCATATAAAAGGGACACCTGAGAGAACTCCCAACGGCCAAGAACAAAACAATTTAAGCAACAAAATAAATAACATACTATTAGATTACTATACAAAGTATAAAATATACATGAGTCCATACTGATATAAACAAATGATTGAGCAAATAAATGGTGAGATGAAACAGATCTTCCTTACAGAAAAAGTCTAAATAATATATGTAGATATCCTTCTGTAGGTCTCCTTTTGAGTGTAAGCTGAACTCAGTTGACTCACTTCCAGAGAAGAGAGTATGAAAGAAGAAAAACAGCAATTTTAAAGCAGAGAAACCCGGCAAACACTCACTACATTAACCCAGTGATCCAGGTTAACATTACTAGTGATGTCATGTGGATATCATGTAACCCCTAAAATGATGTGATGAGAAGGACACTCCACCACTGTGGAAGTCTTTCCAAAAACCCATAACCTCAGGCTAATCATGAGAAAAACATCAAACAAACTCAATTTGAGGAACATTCAACAAAAATACCTGACCATACCCCCCCCAAAAAGTGTTAAGGTTACAAAGAACGAAGAAAGACTGAGAAACTGACACAGATCAGAAGAGGCTGAGGAGACATGACAACTAAGTACAATGTGGTATCCTGAATTGCATCCCTGAACAGAAAAAGAACATTAATAGAAAACTGGTGAAAACCAAATAAAATCTGGTGCATTAATAATAACATACTAATGTTGGCTTCTTAGATTTGATTAATGTACCATGATAATATAACGAACGGTAACAAAACTGGATAAGGAGTTTACAAGAATTCTTTATACTATCTCTGCAAATTTTCTATAAATCTAAAATTATTCCAAAACAAAAAGTTTACTTAAGAAAAGAATACAAAAAAATTTTTTCAAAACACTACCCCAAGCAACTGCAAAATACACATTATCTTCAAGTGCAAATGTGCTATTCACCAAGGTAAACCATATACTGGGCCATAAAACATGCTTAATAAATTTCAAAAGATCAAAATATTACATAGTGTATTCTCTGACCTCAATGGAATTAAACTGGAAATCAATAACAATGAGATATCTAGAAAAGTCTAAATGTTTGGAATTCTAAAATACACTCATAAGTAAATCATGGCTCAAAGAATGAACCAAAAGGAAAATCAGAAAATATTTTGAATAAAATCCAACACACATTCCTGAAAAAAGACATTCCTTGGCAAACTAGGAATAGAAATTTCTCAACTCAATAAAGGAAATCTACAAAAAAAATTCTATAGTTTACAAGATATTTCATGGTGAAAAGGCTGAATGTTTTCCTCCTAAGGTTAGCAACAAGGTAAAATATGTCTGCTCTTACTGCTTCTACTCAACATTTGCACTGGAAGTTGTAGCTAGCACAATAAGGCAAGAAAAAGAAACAAAAGGCATCTGGATCAGAAAGGAAGAAGTAACACTGTTTATATTCACAGAGGACATGATCCTCTAGGTTCAGAATCTGACGGATCCTGCAAAAAAAGTCATTGTACGAAGTGACCTTTACTTCAAGGAAAGTGGCTGATAATATTTGTTGCCAATGATAAAATAGGAGCTTTCAAGCGTAAATTAGAATTTTGAAAAACTTGTACCCACTACCATGAACTCCTTTAGCTTCTAGTTATTTAAAGATTTTTGTGATGAGATCAAAGTTAATATTAATATGTATATATCATTATCTGATATTGTATATGAAATATGTCAACATTTGGAAGGTCTGAAAAACTCAGCAAACCAATGAACAGTAGATGATGTTATAAAATCATGCATGAGTAAAAGATCCATCCAAAATAGGAAAAAGACCAATGGATTTTAATCTAACAGTATGAAAAGCTTTTTGATATGGTTTCTGATTCCATATTACAAATAACCTTTAAGAAACTACCACTTATTGAGTTTTTGTGTAGTATTAAAAAAAATCTAGGGCTTCCCTGGTGGCGCAGTGGTTGAGAGTCCGCCTGCTGATGCAGGGGACACGGGTTCGTGCCCCGGTCCGGGAAGATCCCACATGCCGCGGAGCAGCTGGGCCCATGACCATGGCCACTGAGCCTGCGCGTCTGGAGCCTGTGCTCCGCAACGGGAGAGGCCACAACAGTGAGAGGCCCGTGTACCGCAAAAAAAAAAAAAAAAAACTAATACACCTTCCTTTTCTAACTACCTATGTATAAGGTTGAATTTTCTTCCTATATTTCAGCTAAACATACTGCAGCAGACTAAATCCTGATGTCTTCTTGTACACACTGCTATATTTAAAATGGATAACCAACAAGGGCCTACTGTATAGCACAGGGAGCCCTGATCAATATTCTGTAACAACCTAATTGGGAAAAGAATTGGAAAAAGAATAGATACATGTATATTTATAACTGAATCACTTTGTTGTACACCTGAAACTAATACAACATTGTTAATCAACTATATACCAATATAAAATTAAAAGTTAAAAAATAAAAATAAAATACAAAAAAAAAGTCCTGATGTTTTCTATCAGCCCAGACATTAATGAGATTTGCAAGAATGTAAATCAAAGCTATCCTGAATCTCACTTTTTTTTTGTTTGAAAAATATAGTTATTTCTCTTTAAAAACAGAGTAACTATGTTAACGTAATGGCTTTTTTTAAAGAATTAATAAATACTTTTTAAACTTCTTAGTTTAATTTCTAATATGGTAAATATTAACAGCTATAACCCACATAAACAAAACTTTTTAGAGTCCTCAATAATTATTAAGAGTGTAAAGGAGTCTTGAGAGGACAAATTTTGAGAGTCACTGTGCTAGATGACAGAACAATGTCCTTTAGCAGGCAAGAGATGGGATCTAACATGAAGTAGAGGGACTGACTTTAGATAGGAGCATATACAGTTCATCCATGATAGCAGAAAGGAATTTAGTGCATGTGGGTACAGATATGGGTAGGTGAAAAGACAAGGTGGTAGGGGCAGTGCAACATTACAAGTAACTCACTCCTAAGGCAGTGAAGAAAAGATTCAAGGGCTACATTTTAAAGATACAACATATAAAAGGCTTCAGACTAGCACCTATCATTCATCCCCTCCAAACCTTAGAAAATATCATTAGAAGTGATCAGTGTCAAAAACAAAGGGTATCCTAGCTGGACCACCTGAGTTATTTGCCCAGAGCTTTGAAAAGGAAAAAAGGAAGGAGTATTCTAAGCATGGAAAATGAGATTTGAGAAATAGAAGCAACCAAACTGCATATTACTAACCTTGTGATTAGAGCAGAATATGAGGCAGAGTGTAGAATGATTTGAGAACAGTCAGGGAAGGTTCGGGTTAGATGGAAGAGAAAACAAAACTGTAGGAAATATTCAGGTTTACCTGTCTACTCCATCCCAGCGATATCCAGGCCAGATATTGAACCTGTTGGGAGGAGGTGCTGGGCCACTGTAGCGAGGTCTCACTAATGACAGGAGAGGGAGAAAAGTTAGTTGCCTACGTAATTCAAATCAGAGCTGGATGGCAGTGGGAAAAAATTTTTTTGTACAGAAGTCTCTTGAGTCAAATCTAAATTCCCCAATACAAGAAATCTGAAATTGTATGGGAAAGCCTCCTTTGCACATAGCTATGTATCATCACCCTACTGATTTTCTCTCTTCACGTAAGTCACCTCATTCTCTGAAGATTCCCAGAAGGCTCACCTTTCTTATTCTTGTCCTCCTTGGCCTTATTCTTCTTGATAAGCTTGGCCATGGGGTCCCCCTCTCTTTCTTTTTCTCTCAGCATCCGATCTAGATCTTCATCATCAATATAGCGGGCCAGAGGCTTTTGCATTTCCTTCATTGCATCCTCCACATTTTGTTGCTGCTGCCGGCTCTGTGCAAGCCTAGACAAAAAGAACCAGGAGTGTCTGTTATCCTGTTTAACATTTCCACTCTTACACTGAGATGTACTGCTACACTTGGAGAACCTCCCCTTTCCAGCAGCCTAGGCCAAATACTGAAAAAGGTAAAACTGTTGAATACCAACTGGAAGTGTGGAATATATCAGTATCTTAGGAAGGAGACTGAGGACACTGAATTTCCCATTCCTGAAAACAGCTCTGAAGGCAGAAGAATAGAGAAATGACTTCCTCCGGTCACTGCAGTCTTGTTTTTCCTTTCAGTGGTTCTCTTACCCTTTTCCCCACTGAGCATACAGCTCATCTCTCTCCGAGTCCTTCTGCGCTTTTCTCCTCTGCTCTAAACGTTCCAGTTTCAAATTCCTCTTACGACCAGACTTATCTCGAAATACAGTTTCAGCATACTGGAATTCAGCTGCAAAGGAAAATTATACTTTTAAAGATAAACACCAGGTATCAAAATCAGAAATAATACTCTAACAGCTAAAATCAACCACTTGGGGTTCTGATGCTAGATAAGAACTTTCACAGCCAGACTACTAGTAGTCCCTACCAACATCTAAGTGCATATTGGTAATGATCCTGAAAATTAACATTTTTCAAGAAGGAAAAGAACCACTTGGACCCAATGAGAAGTTAAAATAATGCGCAAAACCAGAGCTGAAATTTGACAGCAATTACAACTTTTAAATATCAGGTATAATAAGCTACATTAAAAAAAATAAAAGCTACAAGAGCCTCAACTGGTCTCTGCACTCTCACATCTTTACCTTCAAATGCCATGGTCTCTTGGTCCCGTCTCTCGAGCTCCTGCAGCTCTCGCTGTATGTCAGTTAACACCAACCCAGTTTTAGCCCCAGAATACATGTGTGCAGCCTATGCAGTGGAAAAGGGAGCATCCAACATTAATAAGATAATGCAGCAATAGACTCCATGGGTATACACAGTTAGGTGTATTTTTGTCTGATAATCAGCAATAACCAAACCAAAAACTCTAGCTTTATATTCTTATTACCAACCACAGGATTCACAAAATAGAAAAGAAATAAAACTGAATTTCATGGAAACTTAACAGTACTATCAAGCTTAAGAGTAAACAGAAACACAAACCAACAACATGCTAAAGGGAAGGCTAAGCATCTGTATTTCTGACTCTACAGCATATAAACTGCACACATGAAGACTCAGGTCACCTGATCAGAAACCTCTATCAAGCTCTAAGCCCTCTGGTAGAGATCAACACTGATAAAATATTTCATTTAAATCACAAAGTCAAGCAAACCTAAGATCCTGAAATTGTGGCTATATTTCAGGATAATGACAAGATATAACCAAATCGAAACTTCTTACTAAACTCCACTCTGTATCAAGATAACAAACCAACCCACAATCAATGTATATACTTATATCCCGATATCCTTAAACAATGTGCTAAATTAAATTTGATTAATAGTAAATTGCCCATGGACTAAGCAGATACATAAAAATGTCAAGGAGTCCAGCTGAAACACAGACCTCACCCTGTTCCCCAAAAGAGAAGAACCCTACTTCCTGGGCTAGGCACAGGCTGGTCTACCCTACCAGGACCACATGGGCTACAGAGAAACTTACCTGAAACGTCTGTGTTAGAGGAAACATGCACACCACAGGCTCTATCATTCTCTTTCTTAATCAACTCACTGGAATAACACCTTTTTTAAATTTTTTTTTATTTTTTATTTTTGGCTGCGTTGGGTCTTTGTTGCTGCGTGCAGGTTTTCTCTAATTGTGGCGAGTGGGGGCTACTCTTCATTGCCGTGCCCGGGCTTCTCATTGCAGTGGCTTCTCTTGTTGCGGAGCATGGGCTCTAGGCATGCGGGCTTCAATAATTGCAGCACGTGGGCTCAGGAGTTGTGGCACACGGGCTTAGTTGCTCCACAGCATGTGGGATCTTCCCGGACCAGGGCCTGAACCCGTGTCCCCTGCATTGGCAGGCGGATTCTTAACCACTGCGCCACCAGGGAAGCTCTGGAATAACACTTCTTTACTAGTACTGGTGTTCTTTACAACACAATTACTCAGGGTTCATGCAGATTTGTTTTGCTAATTCAGGCTTCATCACAGATTTAAAATAATACAGAACACTTACTTCCCAGGTGATATGATTTCTAAAAGTCGTTTGATATTTTAAGTGCCTCTCTTTGAGCTCTGGAGACAGTCCAATTTATAATAGTAGACTGCTTATACTAAATGCTTACTTTGTCCCAGGCACTGTGCTAAGAGCTTTACTTACTGACTCATTTAATTCCCACAAGAACCTTATGAAGGACGTACTACTATTATCCATATTTTAAAGATGAAGAAGCTGAGGCTTAGAGATATTATGTATCTTGCTCAAATCTCACAGATAGTACATATAAGAAGTACGATCCCAATATGTAATCTGTTTGACACAAGGTTCATGCTCCTAACTCCACTCTGTAAACTACATTCTCAGTTTATTCGTAAGAAAATAGGAAGTTTCTGTGGACCTATTAAAATGAGATTCATGGAACTGAGAGGATATAAAGGCAGAAGCTATTTAGGAAATCTGCTATTTGCAAGTTCACCTGGGCTGGGTTAGGCAGTCCTGACTTCAGAGAGAAGAAAAGAGCCCTAGAGGTCCTGTGAGCTAGATTTACTATGCTACTAAGAGTTACCTCTTGCTGCTTTGGCTTGGATCTCTGGGACTTGTACAGAGCTAGAAGACAGGAATTATCTCTCTCTAAGAGAAGATATGGCTCCTGAAAATTCTTACCTTCTTTCCCAGAGGCTGACTCCTTCGAGGTGGAGACAGGTCAGAATCAGATGATTTGGCCCTCTGTTTCCTCCTTGGTGGAGAGAGGTCAGAATCAGAGTTCCAGTGCCTAGGTCTATTCCGTGGAGGTGACAGATCTGAATCAGAATCCCGGGGCCCTGAACTTTGTTTATGCCGTGGAGGAGAAAGATCTGAGTCAGAGGCTTTCCTACTGTCACTTGGGTAGGAAGAAGCGTCCAACATGTGACTCTGATGTCTCCTGGGTGAAGAGCTTGTATGATATTTCCTATGGCTGGGGGAAGAGCCTGGAAATTAAACAGTAAAGTCTTTAATCCCCTTGGCAGAATCTAAAAAAAGAATTTGTCAGGCTAATGTTCAATATTCATTTAGTCCTCTTGTGAGGAACTATCACTAACCTAAACACAATTACGAATGACATGGGAGAACAGCAAAGTGAAAGACAACTTTTAAAACCAATAGGCAGGATGTGGGGTTCTACTCCCAAGTTACTGGTGACTGACTAGCATGTTGAGATCTCAACATACTCATCTGTGCCATATATATATATATATATTTAGGTTATTAATCTGTTTTGAGTTTATTTTTGTGTATGGTGTTAGGGAGTGTTCTAATTTCTTTCTTTTACATGTAACTGTCCTGTTTTCCCAGCACCACTTATTGAAGACTGTCTTTTTCTCCATTGTGTATCCTCGCCTCCTTTGTCATAGATTAGCTGACCACAGGTGCGTGGGTTTATCTCTGGGCTTTCTATCCTGTTCCATTGATCTATATTTCTGTTTTTGTGCCAGTACCATATTGTCTTGATTACTGTAGCTTTGTAGTATAGTCCGAAGTCGGGGAGCCTGATTCCTCCAGCTCCGTTTTTTTCTCTCAGGATTGCTTTGGCTATTCAGGGTCTTTTGTGTCTCCATACAAATTTTAAGATTTTTTTGTTCTAGTTCTGTAAAAACTGCCACTGGTAATTTGATAGGGATTGCACTGAATCTGTAGATTGCTTTGGGTAGTACAGTCGTTTTCACAATATTGATTCTACCAATCCAAGAACATGGTATATCTCTCCATCTGTTTGTGTCACCTTTGATTTCTTTCATTAGTGTCTTACAGTTTTCTGAGTACAGGTCTTTGACCTACTTAGGTAGGTTTATTCCTAGGTATTTTATTCTTTTTGTTGCAATGGTGAATGGGATTGTATCCTTAATTTCTCTTCCTGATCTTTCATTGCTAGTGTATAGGAATGCAAGAGATTTCTGTGCATTAATTTTGTATCCTGCAACTTTACCAAGTTCAATGATTAGCTCTAGTAGTTTTCTGGTGGCATGTTTAGGATTTTCTCTGTATAGTATCAACTCATCTGCAAACAGTGACAGTTTTACCTCTTCTTTTCCAATTTGTATTCCTTTTATTTCTTTTTCTTCTCTGATTGCCATGGCTAGGACTTCCGAAACTATGTTGAATAATAGTGGTGAGAGTGGACATCCTTGTCTTGTTCCTGATCTTAGAGGAAATGCTTTCAGTTTTTCACCACTGAGAATGATGTTTGCTGTGGGTTTGTCGTATATGGCCTTTATTATGTTGAGGTAGGTTCTCTCTATGCCCACTTTCTGGAGAGTTTTTATCATAAATGGGTGTGGAATTCTGTCGAAAGCTTTTCCTTCATCTATTGAGATGATCATATGGTTTTTCTCCTTCAATTTGTTAATATGGTGTATCACATTGATTGATTTGCATAAATTGAAGAATCTTGCATCCCTGGGATAAATCCCACTTGATCGTGGTGTATGTTCCTTTTAATGTGCTGCTGGATTCTGTCTGCTAGTATTCCGTTGAGGATTTTTGCATCTATGTTCATCAGTGATATTGGCCTGTAGTTTTCTTTTTTTGTGACATCCTTGTCTGGTTTTGGTATCAGGGTGATGGTGGCCTTGTAGAATGAGTTTGGGAGTGTTCCTTCCTCTGCAATTTTTTGGAAGAGCTTGAGAAGGATAGGTGTTAGCTCTTCTCTAAATGTTTGATAGAATTCACCTGTGAAGCCATCTGGTCCTAGACTTTTGTTGGAAGATTTTTTAATCACAGTTTCAATTTCATTATTTGTGATTGGTCTGTTCATATTTTCTAATTCTTCCTGGTTCCGTATTGGAAGGTTATATACCTTTCTAAGAATTTGTCCACTTCTTCCATGTTGTCCATTTTATTGGCATGGAGTAGCCTGTAGTAGTCTCTTACGATGCTCTGTATTTCTGCGGTGTCCGTTGTAACTTCTTTTTCATTTCTAATTTTATTGATTTGAGTCCTCTCCCTCTTTCTCTTGATGAGTCTGGCTAAAGGTTTATCGATTTTATCTTCTCAAAGAACCAGCTTTTAGTTTTATTGATTTTTGCTATTGTTTTCTTTGTTTCTATTTCATTTATTTCTGCTCTGATCTTTATGATTTCTTTCCTTCTACTAGCATTGGGTTTTGTTTGTTCTTCTTTCTCTAGTTCCTTTAGGTGTAAGGTTAGATTGTTTATTTGAGATTTTTCTTGTTTCCTGAGGTAGGATTGCATTGCTATAAACTTCCCTCTTAGAACTGCTTTTGCTGCATCTCATAGGTTTTGGATCATCGTGTTTTTTTTGTCACTTGTCTCTAGGTATTTTTTTATTTCCTCTTTGATTTCTTCAGTGATCTCTTGGTTTTTTAGTAATGTATTGTTTGCCTCCACGTGTTTGTGTTTTTTACAGTTTTTTCCCTGTAATTTATTTCTAATCTCATAGCATTGTGGTCCGAAAAGATGCTTGATATGATTTCAATTTTCTTAAATTTACTGAGGTTTGATCTGTGACCCAAGATGTGATCTATCCTGGAGACTGTTCCGTGTGCACTTGAGAAGAAAGTGTAATCTGCTGTTTTTGGATGGAATGTCCTATAAATATCAATTAAATCTCTCTGGTCTATTGTGTTATTTAAAGATTATTTCCTTATTAATTTTCTCTCTGGATGATCTGTCCATTGGTGTAAGTGAGGTGTTAAAGTCCCCCACTATTACTGTGTTATGGTCGATTTCCTCTTTTATAAGTGTTAGCATTTGCCTAATGTACTGAGGTGCTCCTATGCTGGCTGCATATATATTTATAATTGTTATATCTTTTTCTTGGATTGATCCCTTGATCATTATGTAGTGTCCTTCCTTGTCTCTTGTAACATTCTTTATTTTAAAGTCTACTTTATCTGATATGAGTACTGCTACTCCAGCTTTCTTTTGATTTCCATTTGCATAGAATATCTTTTTCCATCCCCTCACTTTCATTCTGTATGTGTCCCTAGGTCTGAAGTGGGTCTCTTGTAGACAACATATATATGGGTCTTGTTTTTGTATCTATTCAGTGAGCCTGTGTCTTCTGGCTGGAGCATTTAGGCCATTCACATTTAAGGTAATTATCGATATGTATGTTCCTATTACCATTTTCTTAATTGTTTTGGGTTAGTTTTTGTAGGTCCTTTTCTTCCCTTGTGTTTCCCACTTACTGAATGAGATCCTTGCTGGGTAATCTTGGTTGTAGGTTCCTCCCTTTCATCACTTCAAATATATTGTGCCACTCCCTTCTGGTTTGTAGAGTTTCTGCTAAGAAATCAGCTGCTTAACCTTACGGGAGTTCCCTTGTATGTTATTTGTCATTTTTCCCTTGTTGCTTTCAATAATTTTTCTTTGTCTTTAATTTTTGTTAATTTGATTATTCTGTGTCTCGGCATGTTTCTCCTTGGGTTTATCCTGCCTGGGACTCTCTGCACTTCCTGGACTTGGGTGGCTATTTCCTTTCCCATGTTAGGGAAGTTTTCAACTATAATCTCTTCAAATATTTTCTCGGGTCCTCTCTCTCTTCTCCTTCTGTGACCCGTATAATGCGAATGTTGTTGCCTTTAATGTTGTCCCAGAGGTCTCGTAGGCTGTCTTCACTTCTTTTCATTCTTTTTTCTTTATTCTGTTCTGCGGCAGTGAATTCCACCATTCTGTCTTCCAGGTCACTTAACCATTCTTCTGCCTCAGTTATTCTGCTATTGATCCCTTCTAGTGTATTTTTCATTTCAGTTATTGTACTGTTCATCTCTGTTTGTGTGTTCTTTAATTCTTCTAGGTGTTTGTTCCTTAATTCTTCTAGGTCTTTGTTAAACATTTCTTCCATCTCCTTGATCTTTGCCTCCATTCTTTTTTCAAGGTCCTGGGTCATCTTCACTATCATTATTCTGAATTCTTTTTCTGGAAGGTTGCCTATCTCCACTTCACTTAGTTGTTCTTCTGGGGTTTTATCTTGTTGCTTCATCTGGTACATAGTCCTCTGCCTTTTCATTTTGTCTGTCTTTCTGTGAACGTGCTTTACATTCCACAGGCTGCAGAACTGTAGTTCTTCTTGCTTCTGCTGTCTACCCTCTGGTGGATGAGGCTATCATCTGTGTCATATTTATCCATACATAGAGTGGGCAAAAAACAAACTGCACTCAGGTCTCAGTGGCGTGGTGAAACTTAAAACTACCTGGATTATATTCTCATGTCCTCAGACTAAAGTATAAAAATGTATTTGAATTTAAAAATTAAAATAGTACCTAGGGACAAAAGATGGAGTCAACAAATTTCACCACACAGCTGTGAATCGTAGACATAAGCATCACAAATCACCTTCCCCAAAAGCAATCTGCAATACATATCAACAGTCCTAAAAGTACAGAACCCTCTGACCCAATAAATCCATTTCTATTGTACTTAGTTTCCTAGGAAACATATCTACAAGTACTTCAATTCCCCAGAAATCTATCTAGAAGTAGATAAGGAAATAATTCAGAACAGGGCAACAGTTTATGTATAAGGATGTTCATTATAGAATTATAAAAGAAAAGGTTTAGAAATAACCTAAAATGTGCAACATTAGGGAAATGGTTAAGTAAACACCAACATAAATTATATTAACAAAGAGATGTTTTACGACATGGGGAAGATAATGTTAAGTGTAAAACAACAGGCAAGATTACACATGCAATATGTATTTACTGCCTAGACAAGTCTCAACTACATCAGAAATGAAAAGAAAAAAAAAAAAGACTAAAAGGACATTGGTTACAACACTAGCAGTGGCTGCCTCTGAATGACAGAATTTTGTACGACCTTTTTCTACATTTCTATGCATTCTATACATGCAACAAACATGTATATAATATCTTTATATGAGGTGGAGAGAATAAACAAAAGGATATATAAAAATTTCCTCCCTGCTACTGTAAATTTTTAACTCTCCTCAGCCCAACCTGTCATCACTTCCCTCCAGTTTTTAAAACTTCTCCAAAGCTCCATTCTCATTTCTGAAGATCACAAATACCTAATAAAGCAACTAAAATGTCCAAAAGAAAGTGCCTCAGGAACAAGTCTCTCTCATGGACAATCAAATGCTCACCTTTAGAATCATGCTGCTTACTTCCAAAACGGGATTTTCCTTGCTTTTTCCGTGGAGGAGAGAGTTCTGAGTCATATTCATACTTGCTGTTCTTTGGGAGTGATAGATGAGAAGGTCCTGGCCCCTTCCGATGTGGAGAAGTTTTACTAGAAGTTTCTGGGGCTTTACTGCTTTTGGTTCTGGACAGTGAATGAGGGGCATTAGAAGCCAAGTCAGGGGAATTATGACGGGCCCTCCTGAGCTGTGGTGTGTCCACGGAGTCAAGAGTCCTTCTAGGCTGAGCTGTGTCAGGGGAGCTGTTATGGACCCTTCTGCGAGGAGAGATATCTGAGGAATTGTGGTGGGCTCTCCTAGGTGGAGATGGATCTGGTGTGTCATGATGGGCCCTTCTAGGAGATACACCTGAAGAATGACGGTAAGGCTTCCTGATGGGAAAAGGATCCGGTGAATCATGACGGGCCCTCCTTGGGGGAGATGGGTCTGAGTCATGATGGGCCCTCCTGGGGGGAGATGGATCTGGGGAATCATGACAGACCCTCCTAGGAGGAGATGAATCCGGGGTATCGTGACGGACCCTCCTAGGAGATGAATCCGGGGTATCATGACGGACCCTCCTAGGACGCAATGAATCCGGGGTGTCATGACAGACCGTCCTAGGAGGAGATGAATCCAGGGGGTCATGACGGACCCTCCTGGGAGGAGATGAATCCAGGGTGTCATAACAGACCCTTCTAGGAGGAGATGAATCCAGGGTGTCATGATGGACCCTCCTAGGAGGAAATGAATCCAGGGTATCATGACGGACCCGCCTAGGAGGAGATGAATCCGGGGTATCATGACGGGAATGTCTGTGTGAGGGCAGATCTTCACTGTGGCCTAAACAGAAATAGCAAAAAGTCAGATTCCTACAAATGCTCTGTTCACCCCTGTAACCAAAGTTTCAAAAGATGCCCCAGCAGGATTCATCTCAAAACTACTCAGAAAGCCCAAAAGGTATGCACAACTCTTACTTAGGGGTAGTAAACCAGCACTCATGTATATCCTAAGAATAATCTCTCATGTTTGCCTAACAAGTCATAAATCTGCAAAGCATTTTAAATGTATTTTTCATGTTACATCTTGTTAGGTAAGCAGGGCAGGTATCCTTGCTTTACAGACACGAAAACACAGACTCCAGGGAACTAAGTGATTTCTTACCTAGGGGTCATAGCTACTAAGATGAAGAGATAGGCTAGAACTCCGGCCTTCTAACCCCCAATCCAATGTTCTTCCCAAAACCTTATTTGTACAGAGTTCCCCATCAGAAGCTCCCAGTGATATGTAGCCTAGATAATTCACAGTTTGTATCCACTCTTCTTTCAAAAGGCAAATTGACTAAATCTGTGCCACATCAAAATGAAATGCTGTTAACTATTTAATCCATGCCATCATGCTCTTTATTAGAGTTGGGGAGAGCACCAGAAAGAAAGGATCAGCATTTACTGATCACCTACTGCATGCCGATTATTTATATAGATTATCTCATTTAATTCTCATAACAAGCCTAGGAGATAAACACTGTTATCCCTATTTTACAGATGAAGAAGTTGATACTCAGCAAGATTAAGTAGTTTGCCAAAGTCATCCTGCTAGTAAGTGGTGGAATGAATATCCAAATCCAGATTTGTCTGACTCCAGAGTCCATGTGCAATCTTTGAAAAGGAAAGCATTTGAGACTTTCAATATTCAAAGGCATAACAGAATGAAATGTTTATAGCAAATCAGGACAGTTCCAAAATCCAGTTTCTCTTCCCCCTCTATTTCTCATCACTGAGCTCCCTAAACAAAGAAAATACAAACACAAATAAAAGTTGGGTAGGACCCAATGAATACTTGTTAAATGGATGAATGAAACGAAGTCAACTCCTTTACTTTGGAGAATAGGATCCTCTGACTGGAATCCACCCCTCAGAGAAAAGTACTGATATCTGTGGGGTACCTGACAGTAAATCTAATCCACGAGGTTGATAAATTCCATGATATTTATAAAAAGGAAGTAAGGATCAGAGATCAGTCAGGATATTTCCAGTAACCAATGGGCCAGTGAGGGTGAGGCAAATGAAAAACAACTATGTACGTTTATGTTTGTGTGTGTGTGTGTCTCTGTGTGTCACTTCCTAGACCTACAGATATGGAAATCAGAAGATTCTCTCTGAAAAAAAGATTGTGAAGAAGACTGGAAACACAACCACAGGATAAGGCAGAAAATAATAGATATGAGTGAACAGGATTCTGATAAAATAACACTGATAATAAAGTTTTCATTCATAAAACATAATAATAATGTACTAAAAATGGAGGCAAAGGTGGTCATTAACCAATAGCCAATTGTCACTTTTGTTATGCATTTTTTTCTAATCAGAATTTTAGGATAATTAACCTAAAGGCATAAAGTATAACACAGAAAGAATAAATCCTGTTTAGGAGTTAATTCTTCTACCCTCCATATGTGAAAGGGAACAAGCATCAAGGGTAAACAGGAGTTAACTATCAAGAAGCAAGATCCTTCCTTATGTGAGAATGGAACAGAGAGGGTAAAAATCAGCACTCTTCCACTGGCCACACAGAGCCCAAATGACTGCTGGGACCAGGGCTGTGACTCACTGGGACCAAGTATTTCTTAGTCTGTGTCCCTTAGTAAGCAGACCTACCACCAAGTTTTTGGAAAAGGGGAAATGACTGCTAAGCCCCAAGTGATGATTTACCAAAGAGCAGTAGGCTGTAAGAATCAAATACCTATCAGAAATTCAAGAAACATGTCTTAATGGCAACTCTTTGTGCTGGGCAGAGGGAATACTACGGCAAATAAAACTAGGTCTCATTTCTGCTCAGACATAACAAATGTCCTTTATCAAACTCTCAAGAACTCAAAAAATGTTTTAAATAGATAGTTAAATTACTAGCCTAGGGAGAGGGTATAGAGTGGCAAATGGAGGATAATGTGCTGCAAAATACAAATAATTAAGGGAAGAACAAAGAAAGATTTATTAATACAAAAAAAGAAGATAGAAAACATTGATCCTTGGCTCATACATGTGTCACTTCAACCTGGTAGAGGACAGAGGTTGCTTTAGTCTCCAAATTCTGTTCCTCAGATTCTCATAAACTCCTCCAAATATATACTAAGTGCTCTCCTATTCTGGGCCAGAAAGGAGTGGGTGCTGAAAGACACCCAAATGAGTCACTTCCTGACCTCAGTAACCCTAAAACCAAAATATAAGAAAAAGTGGAATACTTGGTCTCTCAGTTCTCATATCTTACTACCTCTGAATAAGTTCCAAATTCTTTTTCACTATATTTTTCAGGATCAGTGACACACTAAAATAAACTATGCATTCCTCTAAAAAGAAAAGTGTAGGTTAGAAAAAAAAGGCTTCCCTCAAATCCAACAATACATAAAAAGGATCATACACCATGACCAAGCATGATCAAGTTGGATGCAATCCAAGGTCACAAAGGATGGTTCAACATACACAGATCAAATCAATCAGTGTGATACACCACATTAACAAAAGGAAAGACAGAAACACATGATCGGGCTCCCCTGGTGGCGCAGTGGTTGAGAGTCCGCCTGCTGATGCAGGGGACATGGGTTCGTGCCCAGGTCCAGGAAGATCCCACATGCCGCAAAGCGGCTGGGCCCGTGAGCCATGGCCGCTGAGCCTGCGCGTCCGGAGCCTGTGCTCCGCAATGGGAGAGGCCACAACAGTAAGAGGCCCGTGTACCGCAAAAACAAAAACAAAAACGAAAACAAAAACAAACAAAAAAAAAACACATGATCATTTCAGTAGACAAAGAAAACGCATTTGACAAAATCCAACACCCATTCATGACAAAAACTCTCACCAAAGTGGGTAGAGAGGGGACATATCTCAACATAATAAAAGCCATTTATGACAAAGCCACAGCCAATTGTCACTTTTGTTATGCATTTTTTTCTAATCAGAATTTCAGGATAATTAACCTAAAGGCAGAAAGTATAATACTATTTTTTTCCTACTATATATCACAGGGACTATATTCAATATCCTGTAATAAACCATAATGGAAAAGAATATAAAAAAGAATGTATATATAATTGAATCACTCTGCTTACAGCAGGAATTAACACAACACTGTAAATCAACTATACTTCAATTAAAAAAAAAAAAAAGACACTTCTGAGTAAGAGATGAGTAACCATCAGGAAGAACAACTCAAAAGTTTTACACAGGGCTTCCCTGGTGGTGCAGTGGTTGAGAGTCCGCCTGCCGATGCAGGGGACACGGGTTCGTGCCCCGGTCCGGGAAGATCCCACATGCCATGGAGCGGCTGGGCCTGTGAGCCATGGCCGCTGAGCCTGCACGTCCGGAGCCTGTGCTCTGCAGCGGGAGAGGCCACAGCAGTGAGAGGCCCGCGTACCACAAAAAAAAAAAAAAAAAAAAGTTTTACACAGAGATAATACTTTAAGTAAGAATTATAAAATATAAAAGTCTCTACAAAGGCCCCCCAAGCTATGTAGTTCAAATGTCAAAAGATCTAAAGCTGTCTCCATTCAGTGGGCCTGATTTGTATGAAAAAGCAAATGTGCAGTTTTCATGTAAAGAAATAAACATATTGTGTCTTGATGTGAACCAGTTAGCAATGCTATTTTGCGGTTCACATTTTCTAGCTCAGCAAATCATTTACACACAGGATTATATTCATATTGAAAAAAATCTTTTGTCTAGGTGATGTGATTACCTTTGATAACTGGCACTTACTTCATAGCCAATGGAGCTATAATACTCAACAGTGAAAAACTGAAAGCTTTCCCCCTAAATTCAGGAAAAAGACAAGGATGCTCACTCTCACCACTTCTATTCAACATAGTATTAGAAGTCCTAGCCACAGCAATCAGACAAGAAAAAGAAATAAAACCTATCCAAACTGGAAAGAAAAAATAAAACTGTCACTATTTGCAGATGACATGATACTCTACATAGACAACCCTAAAGCCACCACACAAAAATGATTAGAACTAATAAATGAATTCAGCAAGATAGCAGGGTATAAGATTAATATACAGATATTTGTTGCATTTCTTTTACACTAACAATGAAACATCAGAAAGAGAAGGTAAAAAAAAAAAATCCTGGTTAAAACAGCATTAAAAAAAAATTACCTGGGAATAAACTTAACCAAGGAGGTGAAAGGCCTATATGCTGAAAACTATAAAACACTGACAAAGGAAACTGAAGATGATTCAAAGAAATGGAAAGATATTCTGTGCTCTTAGATTGGAAGAATTAATATTGTTAAAATGGCCATACTACCCAAAGCAATCTACAGATTTAATGCAATCCCTATCAAAGTACCCATGACATTTTTCGTAGAACTAGAACAAGTAATCTTAAAATTTATATCGAACCACAAAAGACCCAGAATTGTGAAAGCAATCCTGAGAAAAAAATAATCAAGTTTGAGGTATAACCCTCCCAGACTTCAAACTATGCTACAAAGCTACAGTAATCAAAGCAGCATGGTACTGGCACAAAAACAGACACACAGATCAATGGAACAGAATAGAGAGCTAGAAATAAACCCACACACCTATGGTCAATTAATCTATGACAAAGGAGGCAAGAATATATAATGGAGAAAAGACAGTCTCTTCAACAAGCGGTGCTGGGAAAACCAGGCAGCCAAATGTAAAACAATGAAATTAGAACATTCCCTCACACCATATACAAAGATAAACTCAAATGGTTTAAAGACCTAAATGCAAGACCTAAAACCACAAAACTCCTAGAAGAGAACATAGGTGAAACATTCTTTGACTAAACTGTAGCAATATTTTCTCAGCTCAGTCTCCTTAGGCAAAATAAATAAAAGCAAAAATAAACAAATGGGACCTAATTACACTTAAAAGGTTTTGCACAACAAAGGAAACCATCAACAAAACTAAAAGACAACCTATGGAATAGGAGAAAATATTTGCAAATGATGCGACCAATAAGGTATTAATATCCAAAATACACAAACAGCTCATACAACTCAATATCAAAAAAACAACCCAATCAAAAAATGGGATGAAGACCTGAATAGACATTTTTCCAAAGAAGACATACAGGAGGCTAAAAGGCACATGAAAAGATGCTCAACATCGCTAATTATTAGAGAAATACAAACCAAAACCACAATGATGTATCACCTCACACCTGTCAGAATGGCTATCATCAAAAAGTCTACCAATAACAAATGTTAGAGAGCATGTGGAAAAAAGGGAATCCTCCTCCACTGTTGGTGGGAATGTAAATTAGTGCAGCCACTGTGGAAAACAGTATGGAGGCTCCTTAAAAAACTAAAAGTAGAACTACCATATGATCCAGCAATTCCACTCCGGGGTATATATCTGGAAACAATAAAAATACTAATTCATAAAGATACATGCACCCCAGTGTTCACAGCAGCACTATTTCTACAGCCGAGACATGGAAACGACCCAAGTGTCCGTCAAGAGACTACTGGTTTAAGAAGCTGCGGGATGGATGGACACACACACACACACACACACACACACACACACACACACAAAACTAAATATTACTCAGCCATAAAAAAGAATGAAATATTGCCACTTTCAGCAACATGGATGGACCTAGAGAATATCATACTAAGTAAGTCAGAAAAAGACAAATATTATATGATATAATTTATATGTGGAATCTAAAAAATAATACAAATGAATCTATATACAAAACAGAAACAGACTCACAGACATAGAAAACAAACTTATGGTTACCAAAGGGGAAGGGGGGAAGGGATAACTTAGGAGTATGGAATTAACAGATACAAACAACTGTACCTAAAATAGATAAGCAACAAGGATTTACTGTATAGCACAGGGAACTATATTCAATATCTTGTAATAACCTATAATGGAAAATAATCTGAAAAAAGATATATATATATATATATCTGAATCACCTTGCTGTACACCTAGAACTAAAACAATCTTGTAAACTATACTTCAGTTAAAAAAGAAAAAAAGAAAAAAGCCTTCTCCTATAAATGGGAAATTCAGATTTACCTATTGTTGGAACTCACCTCCCAGAAGCTTCCATTTGGCACTGGAACGAAAGGCTTCCATCTGCTTTACCTCTTCTGGCCGCTCATCCACAAACTCAGCCACCTGTGGGAGTGAGAACAATACGTTAAGGAAATCCACAGGATCCAGCCAAGTAACACTGTTGTTGTCTCAAGAACCTGAAGCTATGACTATTCCATTCCTAATAATACACGGCACACGAAGACCCAAAACGGCCATGAAGAAACAGGTACTGGTCCTCAGTTACATTTGCTCCATAAACATGTGATTGTCACTGGATGGTTTAATTATAGATCTTTCTCTGACTAATCAATTTCCCTCCAGAGGTTAATTTCTTTCATTACATACCTTCTTATTAATGTGCCAGGTATACAACTGCCACTTGTAAGCTAAAAGCTAAACTCCTTTTACCCTTTTACTTTTACATTCAGAGTGAAAACACAGGCAGGTTTCCTGTCATCCTATCATTCATTAAGGGCTCTGGACTCCTTATGAAAACTTTCTTATTGTAGGTAGTCACAATGACAGTTTTTCTAGTATCCAACCAAAAGAAGTCAATAAAATGTACACAGACTCATAGAATTTTTAAGGGATAAGACCATATTTCATATCATCCAAATTCCCAAACAAATTTGGAATCTTCTCTACAGTATACCTGATAAATGATCACTCACATAGTCCCTCCCTGACAGGGAACTAATTCACTGACATGGAACTCATGTTACAAGGCAGTCCACTGCATTTTGGGGCTAGAAAGTTCTTAGTTTCATTGGACCCATATCTACCTTCCTATAACTTCTTTCCATCCACCCTAGTCCTACCTCTGATGCAACTGATCCCCTTTCCACATGACAGACCTTCAAAGATGGCTGGCATAATAAATTCTAATTACACAGTAGCAACTATGAGCAAGGCACTGTGTTCTGTGCTTTACTGACATTATCTCACTTTATCCTCACAAAAGCCCTGGAAAGAAAGGCTCCACACTACTAAGAGCAAACTATGGCTCAGAGAAGTTAAGTAACTTTCTCAGCCTAGCAAGTGGCACAACTGAAACTCAAACCCAGGTCTGAATTCCCCTCTACTTCTTCTCTTCTCCCGAGATCCTACCATCATTCTTCATATAACCTAGTTCTGAGATCTCTCACTGGGCATTAAAAACACAGGCTTTCAAACAAGATGGGGCTTCCCTGGTGGTGCAGTGGTTAAGAATCCGCCTGCCAACGCAGGAGACACGGGTTCGAGCCCTGGTCCCGGCACATCCCACATGCTGCGGAGCAACTAAGCCCGTGCGCCACAACTACTGAGCCTGTGCTCTAGAGACCACGAGCCACAACTACTGAGCCTGCATGTCACAACTACTGAAGCCCGTGCGCCTAGAGCCCGTGGTCCACAACAAGAGAAGCCACCGCAATGAGAAGCCCGTGCACCACAAAGAGTAGCCCCCGCTCGCCGCAACTAGAGAAAAGCCTGCGTGCAGCAACAAAGACCCAATGCAGCCCAAAATAAATAAATTTATTTAAAAAAAAAAGATGAATTGAGATCTAAATTCCCAGCTTTGCCCCTTAATATTTGTATAACCTTTGGCAAATTATTCTCTCTAAGCCTCAATTTCCTCATTTGTAAAAGCAGGATCAAAGGATTGCTATGAGGATTCAACAGATAATTCATGTAAGCTTAGTGCCTGGTACATGGTAAATTACACCTATTAGTCTTGTGCTGCCACTATTACTGTGGTTTGTCCTAATTATTGGTTGTGATCATCTTGGAGTAACAAAAATGAATTCAATAATCAAGGTCTGTTGTAACAAGCATAGAGTCTAGCAGTGGGGCTAAAGCTTCCTTTATGTAGGTTTTGGGACAATCATAAGAACAAAAGACAATATTATGAAGGAAAATTAACAGACCTGACTACAAAAAATCAAAATTTTTAAGTATCAAAAACTATTATAAATGAAGAGGCAAATGACAAAATATACCTACGGCATGTAAAACAGATAATATATTCCTATTATACAAATACCAAATAAATCAATGAAAAAAATAAAAACTCCCAAGTTTCTAAAAAAATGGACAAATACAAGAAATTCATAAAATACAAAAGCCCAATAAACATATGAAAAATCATTCATTTTACTATTTTTTCAAAGAATATGGATACCACTGTTCACCTGCCAAATTGACATAGGTTTGCAGTTGCTTTGTTGATGTGAATAATGCTCCAATATTGATGAAGAAATGGGGAAACTGACATTCACATACACCTCTAGTGGGAGTGCAAATTCATACCACCTTTTGGAAAGCAATATGGGAAACACCTAAAATGACCATACTCTCTAACCTATTGATTTCACTTCATAGGAATAAAGAAATAAATGGATTCTTACAATGATTTATGTCCAAAATGTTTATTAAATCATTGTGATATTTTAAAACAGGAAACAACCCATACAGCCAGTAATAAGACAGATTAAATTAATATGTATATTGAGCTACTATGTAACCATTAAAAGTCACATTCTCAAAGAATATTTTAAAGTCTTACTAAAGTATTGACAACATACTATTAAGTGAAAGAGCAGGCTCCAAAACCATATGTATAGTATAATTCCAATTATATTTGAAAAAATAAATAAAATACAAGTATTACAATCTATGAATTAAAGCATCTAAACGTTAGTAGTTGTTATCTCTGGATGGTCACAGTAAAAGTGATTATATATTCTTTTTAAAACTTAAACGTTCTTACAATTCCAAAATATTCTATAATAAACATGTATTCCTTCCATAAAATAAAAAAATAGGGCTTCCTGGTGGCACAGTGGTTGAGAGTCCGCCTGCCAATGCAGGGGACACGGGTTTGAGCCCTTGTCCGGGAGGATCCCACATGCCGCGGAGCAACTGAGCCCATGCACCACAACTGCTGAGCCTGTGCTCTAGAGCCCATGAGCCACAACTACTGAAGCCCGCGCGCCTAGAGCCCGTGCTCCGCAACAAGGGAAGCCACCGCCATGAGAAGCCTGCGCACCTCAATGAAGAGTAGCCCCTGCTCACCTCAACTAGAGAAAGCCTGTGCGCAGCAACGAAGACCCAACAAGGCCAAAAAAAAAAATGAATAAATAAAATAAAATAATTAATTTAAAAAAAATAAATAAATTTTAAAAATAACAACAAATGTTATAAACATTAACTAGATTTCAGTAATTCATTCTAATTGAAACTAAACTGGCTCCTTATGATCACTATTTCCCTTCTAATTACTAACAAACCTTCTTTTAAATAATCTATCAATATTATAGAATATGCTGGGGATTAACATGAAACATACTCATCTGGAATTCACCTTTACAACCTTTTAGTATAATACAGCCTATCAACAGCTCTCCTTTTCACCTTGTTTCTCAGCAATTCTGAGCAAGGTTCCATGACCATACCAATGCTAACTTATTTGCCTATGCTTTTACCCACCTGGCTCTTACTCATCCTTTAAAATTCAATTCAGATATTTCCATCCTTCATGGAATTTCCCAGTGGAATAAAAAGTATGCTAACTCCCTTGTGTTCTAATGGCACTTGGTACATATGTGAACTCTATCTCCAACATTCATCATATTGTCATTTGAAATTCAGTCTCCCATTGTAGAGTATGACCTGTAAAGCACAGACACTATGTTCTCTTAATCTACATATCTCCTGTACTTAGGCAAGAGCATATAATTTAAAGCTTAGTTGAATCAGGGAATAAAATGAGCAATTAAAAAGTTTCCTTTGATTGAACCTGAACGTTATTTTTAAGGTAGGTTCCAACAAATTGAACCATGGTGAATTCTAATCATGGCTCTATCACCGACACTGAGGAATCCTGCCTCTCTGTGATCAGTTCCCGTTTCCAGGCAGATGGAGCCCTCCATATACAAAGACTGTGTATGGGCATAAGCAAAGAAGACTCCTTTAAAATAGCTCCTGGAAAGTGTCACCTCTTCTCTGCCCTCAACTTTCCCCCTTACTAATCTACCCTGCACTGGGAGTCAAGATTGAGAGGCTTGCGTTTCAAAGTCCTCACAGCCTCAAAAGATACACACCACAGGCAAATCTCCATCATCTTCCTCTTCCTCCTTTTCTGTTTTAGTGGTTGACATAGATGTCCAGCTCACGTCATCATCCACAATCCGCATTCTAAATGTGAAAAATAAAAAGATCAAAAGAGAAGAAACATGTTTGTTTCCTACAAACACTTATCTTTGGTTTTAGGCTAAAACTCAAAATCCTACAAGATCTATGGTCCATTCTTTGCCAATACGGCCAACTTCATCTTGTACCACTGCCTCCTCATTTCACTACTCACTAGTCATCTTCTGGTGCCTACAATGAGCCAAATTCCTTTCCGTACCAGTTTCACGTCTCAGTTCCTTCCCTCTGCCTGACCTACTCTTCTCATTCTTTACTGGGAAACTCTTACGCATTCTTAAAATCCTAGCATATATATAACTTCCTTCACAGACCTTCCAATACTATTTCACTTACCTCCCCCAACTAAGAACCCCCGTTACTCATTCTTGGAATACTTTATCACAAAGGAAATAAATCAACCAGTTGTGTAATTAGTTGTTTAAAGGCTGTATCTCCACTAAGCTATAAGCTCCATCAGAGTAGGGACTATGCCTCTCTCACTCACAGTGATATCCTCAACACCCTGCAGAAACTGGCATAGGAAATACTCAATAAATGTTTGCTACATGGATAAACTATGGATGAGTCCAAATAATAACAATGCCATGATATAAACAGTTATTATTAACAGTTATTATTTGAAAAGGCAAGATCACTTATGACAACAACCATTTAATATAAGTGATATCATTCAGTTTTACTCTCATTTTTAAAGATGAAAAAACTGAGGCTTAGACAGATGAAATATCTTGCCCAAGGCCACACAGCCCATAAAGTGGCACAGCTAGGACTCAAAGCCTAATCAGTGTTACTCCAAAGCTCAAGTTAATTTCACTACATGGCACTGCCTCCAAGGAATCCACACAAGTCAGAGGGGACAGAAAGCAAGCATAACACAACAACCAAACCAGGAGAGGAAATGGATTAGTTCTTCGGAACTACTTGACTTTATTGGGTATATTATTAGTTTCCTAGGGCTGCCTAACAAAGTACCACAAACTGGGTGGCTTAAAACAACAGGAATGTATTCTCTCACAGTTCTGGAGGCTTCAAGTCTGGAATCAGGTGTCTGCAAGGCAATGCCCGCCAGTAAGGCTCTAGGGAAAGACCTTTCCTTGACTCCTCGCACTTCTGGTAACCCCTATTGTCAGCATAAATCCAGTCCAGTCTCAGCCTCCATCTTCACGTGGTAGTTTTCCCTCTAAGTCTGTTTCTGTATCCAAATTTCCCTTTTCTTAAAAGGACCCCAGTCATATTGGATTCAGCGTCCATCCTAACCCACTATGACCTCATCTTAACTAATTACAACAGCAAAGGCCCTATTTCTAAACAATGTCACATTCTAAGGTTCTGGGTGGACATGCCTTGGAGGGAAGGGGCACTATTCAACCCAGTAACTGGGCCACATAAGTTTTCTCGTTTGAAAAGTGGGGGTATCAAAAATATCTACTTCATGGTACTGTTATGAAGCTTAAATAAATTCGTTCAGGTCTAAAGTACTTAGAACGGTGCCTGGCACATGACAAGAACTGTATAAGCGTTAGTTGTTATTGTTAGTAGTAGTAGAAAGAGTAACAGGAAGTGAGCATAGGTCTCCGACTCAGGACCGGAGTCCTTGGCATTGGAGAATCCCCACCGACATGTTCTGGGCCCTTAATATCCACGCACAGAACCTCTGAATTTGCTTCACCACTTTAGTCTCAGGGCACAATATTCATTCTCTGCGGGAGAGGACGGAATGCTACAAAGGCGGGAAAAGAGTAATGAAAGTTACAGCCGGGCCTGAATACGTCGAAGATACTGCCCAGGGGCGCGAGGAGCGGTCTGAGCGGACTCTGGGCTCAGGCAGCGCCGGGCGAGCAGTCAAGGGCGCTTGGGCCCCTCGGGGCCGCCGGCGAGGAGCCCAGGAAGAGCCGGGCCGAGGGCGGAGCTGGGAAGGTGAGGGGCGGCGAGCCGCGCGGACCGCGCCCCGCCAGGGCCAACTCACCCCTTGCCGGCAGCCCCGCCAGTCTTCGGCCGCTTTTTGCGACGCTTGCGGCCGGACTCAGAGCCCCCGTCGACGCCGGCATCTGCCCCAGACAAGTAACGCTTCAGGTATTCGGCCTTCGAGAGCGGCGGAGCTGCCGCCATGGCAGCAGCAAAGGTGGGGGGGGAGACGGATCGACGCTGCGGACAAAATTCTTGAACGCGAAACAGAGAGCGAGGACTCTGGGAGGCGGGGCCAGGACCGGAAGTGAGGGAGGGTGTTTGGAACCGACAGGGAGTCTCGTGTGAGCTTTGGCGGGCTTACGAGGGACACGCGCACCTTGCGGGCCCACTTTACATCCCTGTGACGTGACAATCGTGTTTCTTATCTTTGTCCATTCTGTCATTCAACAGACCGTGCAGCAAGCGCTGTTGTAGCCGCGAGGCTACAGCCACGACCCCAACAAGATCTCTGCCCCCAGCAGCTTCAGAAGCACCAGAGAGCAGTAGTTAGGTACGGGGGCTCTGGAGCTGCAGTGCACCTTAAGTTTGAGTTCTCCTTCCATAACTTCCTAACTGTACGACCTTGGGCAGCATACTTAACAAAATGGGGATAAAAATGACACCGAACCCAATGGTTGCAAGGACTAGGTTAATATTACTGTGTAAAGTGCTTTGAACAGCATCTGGCATAGTGTGTCAGTTATTTTTATTAGTATGTTTAGGTGGAGAGAAATCTGCTTTGATAGGCTTTCAAGAACTATTCAACAGGGCTTCCCTGGTGGCGCAGTGGTTGAGAATCTGCCTGCTAGTGCAGGGGACACGGGTTCGAGCCCTGGTCTGGGAAGATCCCACATGCCGCGGAGCAACTGGGCCCGTGAGCCACAACTACTGAGCCTGCGCGTCTGGAGCCTGTGCTCCACAAGAGAGGCCGCGATAGTGAGAGGCCCGCGCACCGCGATGAAGAGTGGCCCCCGCTTGCCGCAACTAGAGAAAGCCCTCGCACACAAATGAAGACCCAACACAGCCAAAAATATGTAAATAAATAAATAAAAAGCCAAGCATTTGAAGCCCTTTAAAAAAAAAAAAACAACTATTCAACAGAGGAACTCAGGAATTCCAAACCCAATATAATTACTATGAAAAATATGGAGGTTTCTAACCTATGTATCTGACCCACATTTGATATTTGTTGCCCCTAGCTATCTCTTGCGTATATTTCCAATGAAAATGACCTAGATCTATTTTCAGCATGGCAAGAGAGAAGCTAGAGAGATTGAATTTTTTTTTTTTTTTTGTCATTCAGTGTTTTATTTTTTAAAACTCAGGTAATTTACTTTTTGGCTAGGTGGCATGCAGGATTTAGTTCACCAGCCAGAGATGGAACCCATGCCCCCTGCAGTGGAAGCGGAGTCTTAACCACTGGACCGCCAGGGAAGTCCCTAGAGAGACTGAATTCTAATACTCAAGTTTAGGGAGAAGACTTTTCTTCTTGTGGGCATTAAGAGCTTTACTTGAATTATCTCATTTAACCCTCACATTTCTCAGATGCTTTTATTATCCTTACCTTACAGGTGAGAAAACTGAAGCTTGGAGAGGTTAAGTTGCCCAACTTCACACAGCCAGAACATATGACCCTTGGGAGCAGAGGCTAACAAAGTGGGGTGCAAGAGGTAATCCAAATTTCTTGAAAAAGAATTAGATTGCGTATTTTACTTATCTCACAATATGTTAAATTTTTGTCACGTTTTAAGGTTTATTAGTCAATAAAGTATTGTTATACTTTATAAATAAATACGCATATCTTGGAACACATGTTCAGAAAATATACATAAGAAAACAGGTTTGGAGGTCACTGCCCTGAAGCATGAACTTTTAACCACTGGGCTACACTGGGTGGTCACAGCACAGGCCCAGGAAGAAGAGCAGGCTGGGTCCCTCAGGGCCCATGAAAGGGGGGCACTGGACTGATAGGGCTTCACTAGCTGCAGGGCCCCACAGGTCTCCCATCCACAACCCTGCCTTGGCTTCTAGTACACTTCAGCATATCTCAAGCTGAACTCCACAGCCCTGCCTCCACCCTGGTGTCAGCAGACATCGGGAAAGTCTCATATTTCTGCTCCAGTGAACATTACCAGTATAGTCCTCTCCACCCCATCGCCTCCTGCCCATTTCTGTCTTCAGTTCCACCTCTACCCTTTCTACTCAGTACCAAACCTTAGCCTGACAAGACTAAGCTCAGGTCTTAACCCTGCCTCACAGGACAGTTAAGCAGGATCAAATGCATTCACGACCAGTGGCATGGTCTAAGTTTTGCCCTGTCTCTGCAGTTCCATCTAATAAAGCTAATGCCCCCACCTTCCCTGGCACTACCCAGACCCCTTCCCTGCTTGACATTCCTCCATAACATGGTGATTAATCTGACACTGTTCTACTTGTTGGTTTCTTGTCAACCCCCCACCCACTCTGTTTGCCAATTTTCCCCACTACACTTGAAGCTCCATGAAAGCAGAGCTTTATTTTGTTCAGTTCTATGATGTGCCAGGCACAAAGCAAGCACTCAAACATCTATTGAAGGAATGAGTGAAATGCCAGCTCCAGTCCCCAAATTACAGTAGCCACACCGGAGAAAATGTTCTTCAGGAGGCTGAATTCTACCGGCATAACAAACAAGGACAGAGTGCAAAACATAAAAATAAAATAATAATAAATAA
>NW_021703784.1:15297095-15352013 GCF_005190385.1 Monodon monoceros | reverse complement strand
AAACAAGGACAGAGTGCAAAACATAAAAATAAAATAATAATAAATAATAATAATAATAAAACAAGGACAGAGTGCAAAACATAAAAATAAAATAATAATAAATAATAATAAAACAAGGACAGAGTGATTTCAGAGGCCAGTGCTGTTTGAAAGCCACCATTTTAATGAGAACTTCTTCACCTGTCCTAGACTCCCTCCCCTCAGAAGACTCTCTTCCTGTTGAGAGTCAGTATTTTATACACCCAAACCAACTTCCAAACTCCAGACGTAGCTGTCTTCCACCTTCTCCAGCTCTTCAGAGTTCCAACTTGACATGAGAGAGCATTGTGTGGAGGGAGGGTAAAGACTTTATAGGAAAAAAATGACAATGACATGCCTGATGGTTCATTTCTGGGTTTCTTCGCAGGCCAATTCAAATCCTCCAAAACAAGGTCAAGTAACCCAAGAGGCTTGCGTTTCCGTCACAAACTGTTCAGAAATTGTGCTCAGATCTCTGACTCAGACCAGGTGTCCTCCCCACATGGGCAAGGCCTGGTGGGGAGGCCACTCCAGTCTTTTCCAATAGCAATAAATAACCCCGCGGTCTGAGCAGCGCTGGAGGCTGGCCGGGAACCGCCCACGGCTACTGCTGGGAAGCCAGACCTGTCTCATAGCCCTCCGTCTTCATGTCATTGAACCCCAGTTCCTCGTTTTGGTCAAATGTGCGCTTATAGTGCTCCACCTTCATCTCAGGATCATCTTCCGGTGCGTACACGTTCTGCAAGGCCAAGGACAGACCATCAGTGCCTGTGCCATCCTGCCACCCCCCCCCCCCCCCAGACAGCTTCCAATTCCCACTTTCCCAGGACCTTAAGGAGGTGTTTATTCCTTTTTGTTTTGTTTTGTTTTTGGCTGCACACCATGCGGGATCTTAATTCCCTGACCGGGGATTGAACGTGCGCCCCCTGCAGTGGAAGCACAGAGTCCTAACCACTGGACCACCAAGGAAATCCCTTTATTCTCTTTTTAAGGGCCTCCAACACCCCATGGCTAGGCTCAACTCGTGGGCAGCAACAGAACCCACATGGGCTAGAAGTGGGACTGCAGGGAGAAAAACTTTCTATCTGCACCTTCTTACGAAGAGAGTAGCATAGTCTTAACAGTGGAGAGACCTTAGAACAGTTTTGCCTGACCCATAATAACTGCTCAATAAATGTTAAAGTTACTGTTAATCACCAGAGTATCTCCCTAGTCAGCTTAAAGCCTTTTCCCATCTTGGCCTCTGGACAAGGCACCATTTCTCCTCAATCCACGGTCCAATTTGCAAAATGAAAATGCCACTGCTGGACTTAAAGCTGGGACTCGAGCTAGACTAGAGGAAGAAGGAACCTGGGAGTCTCCTTTTTCCCCCTCTTGACACACACTTACAGTCCCATACACCTTCCCCCTTCCTCTCTTATATTCCAATTTCTGCTAAAAGGTTCCTTGATAAAAAGCAGTTCATTTAGAATTAAGTCTCTCAGTTTCTGGAGAAATGATACATATTTAAGGAAGGTCAGAAAAGATATCTCTGTGAAATACCAGGGAAGGTCTACAGTACCTGCAAGTAGCTGTTTCCTGCTGGATCATCCATAACAAAGTGGGCCTTCATGTTACCCTCAATGATCTAAAGGAGACAGAATACAGCATGAGCATGTAAATCTTACATAGCTGCTGGCAGGAAGGGACTATGTCTGCCACACAGAAACCAACGCAATTTACACTGCAGAATCCCCCAACGTTTTAAGAATTGGTGAAATGAAGGTGCCTCTAGAGGTGGAGTGGAGAGAATCTAAAATAAAGACTGTCTGACAGCTATTTAAGAAGCAATCCGGCATCCCTAATCTCCTCTCCCATTCCAAACAGACCAACGACTGCCCTTGCCCCACCCCAATAAAAGAGAATTCTGTGGAGAAGTTACCACAGCACACTATGGACAGGGGGACACTCGCCCAGTTGAGGGTAGAGGGAAAGAAATCAAGAACAGAAGTCAATGTACCCTTATTGGAAACAGACATACACACACCCCAGCCCTCTTCCCACACTCAGCTCTCAGAACACTGCCAGCCAAGCCTCCACCCTCAAGACAGGAAACGGAACACCCACTGATGGGAATCTGACCAGCCCAAGAGGAAACACCTAACAACTCTGGCACTGGAGTTACCTCAACAAAATGGCCAAGCTAAATCCCCCTCCAACGAGCCCAACGTCAGCAAGACTCACCCCACTCAGATGTTTTAGTCCTCTACTTTTAAATAGACAACCAATGATTACCAGACATCTGAGCAAAGCCCATAATATTGAAAGACAGAAATCAAATGGGAAAAAAAAACTTAAGAGGAAATGGAAACTATGCGAGGAAAATAAAACGTCAAAAAAACCCCACAAAAACCCAAAATTAATATTCTCAAAGAGAAAAAAATACTACAACCTTAAAACAACAGGATGCTATTTTTTTAAAAGGAGGAGAAAGTATTGAAAGACCAAAAGCCACTTGGAAAATAAAAATGTCAGTGAAAATGAAAAACTCAATTGAAGGGTTGGAAAATTAAGATAATCTCCAAGAGTAGAGCAAACACAAAGAAACTGAAAACAGGACAAAAAAATAAGTAAATTACAGAAGACCAGACAAGTCAGTCTAACATCCAAAACATAGGGATTTCAGAAAGAGAGAACAGAGGGGAAGCAATAGAATACTTTTTAAAAGCTTCCTAGAACTGAGCCACATGAGTTTCCAGATTCAAAGCACCCACCAAGTGCTTAGCAACAATGGTTGAAAATTGACCCATGTACACCAAGTCACATCCTGAAATTTTACATCACAGGGGACACAAAAGTATCACAAGAATAGGTCACAAACAAAAGATAGGGAATCAGAATGCCTTCAAACTTCTCAACAGCCAAACTGGGAAACTGAAAGACATTAGTGGGAAACTGGAAGACCTTAGAAATTCTGATAAAAAATTATTTCCATCCTAGAATTCTATTCCCAGCCATTAATCTAATATAAGAGTAGAATAAGGACTTCCCTGGTGGTGCACTGGATAAGAATCCACCTGCCAATGCAAGGGACACAGGTTCGAGTCCTGGTCTGGGAAGATCCCACATGCTGCGGAGCAACTAAGCCCGTGCGCCACAACTACTGAGTCTGCACTCTAGAGCCCGTGAACCACAACTACTGAGCCCACGTGCCACAACTACTGAAGCCCACGCGCCTGGACCCCGTGTTCCACAAGAGAAGCCACCGCAATGGGAAGCCCATACACCACAAGGAAGGGTAGCCCCCACTCGCCGCAGCTACAGAAAGCCCGTGTGCAGCAACGAAGACTCAGTGCAGCCAAAGTTAAAATATTAATTTTTAAAAAAAGGTGGAATAAAAAAATTTTCAGACATGCAAAGTCCCAGAAATTTTACTTCCCATGCATTTTCTTAAGAAGCTACTGGACAAGAGGCTCCAACAAAAAAAAGGGAGAAAACCAAGAAAGGAGATGGCATGGGATATCAGAAACCAAGAGAATCCCCAACATGTCGGTTAGATGTTTATATGTGGCAAGAAAGGGTATGCAGCTTCTTGTTCACTGGAGCCCCAGGACCACAAGCACTGACCGGCCAGAGTCCTCTCACCTGGTTCAACTTCTGGCTAAACTCCTGCAGTTTCTCTGTCTGGCCAGGACTGGAACTGTCGCCCAGTGTAAAAGGGTTCTTGGTCACCTGCAATAAATGGCATCCAAACTGCTAGAATACTGGCTCCATGTGTGATAGGCTTAACCATAAACCTGGTGCAGGGTGACAGGGGTGCCTGTCAGGGAAGCTTGGTCGCAATTTATGCCGCACCGCCTTTCTGACCTAGGCGGCCACCCCTAAAACCGTGTGAATTAATCTGCCAAGATGATAACGGGCAACGTGAAACAAAAACTATAGAAATGTTCTTAAATATGATCTCTAATCCTCATTGGAAGAAGTGCAAAATAAAGTATAATTTACAAAGACAAAATGCCCGACGACTGATAACCAGTTAAGCAAAATGATTCATTACGAGGATAAACATATGGGTTAAGTCAACACACACATATATATGTATGTTCGGGACTTTTTTAGGTGCTGGAAGGACCCTCATGACCCCATTTTACAGTGAAATAAATGACTTATCCAAAACCGCAAAATATCTACATCAGCCCAGAATTAGGTGTGAGAATTTCCATTCTGAATTTCCAACAAACTTATCATCACAATCCAAAATAATATTTAAGCCTCTCAAATCAGCTTTAAAGCAAAGAAACCTCAGTTATCAGCTCCAAAAACTAGGACCTTTGCAGCCTTCCAGTCCCTTCCCCACAGCTGCACTGCGGAAGATGCCATGCACTATACTCAGGGGACTTACCAGTTCCTGGATGTCTTTCAGTATCCCCTCCAGTGTGGTGAACTTGCCCCCGAGGACAGCCATTCCCAGTTCAAATTCCAGCTCTGGGATTTCCATACTACATGTCTCGGACTGTGAGATGAGAGATCAAATTAGGCTTTAAATCAGGAGCTGCTAGAGAAAGCTAACCAGAGTCCTCCTGCCAAATTAGTACCACCAGTGATAACCTGGGGACAAAGTCAGCTGTCCCAGTTTTCTCTGAATCTCCAATTAAAGCTAGACTCACTCCTAGAACCAACCTTAAAAGGGGGCATTCTGAGTCATGGCTCCAAGCTGGCAGACATCCTGTCATTAGAGATCAGAAACAAGGGCCCTCACAGACACTAGAGGCAAAAGGCTGCCAAGTCATCAGAAAGAGCTTAGGGGTCACCTTCTGAATCTGCACTTCCTACCATGGATTAACTCTGCTCAGGGATCCTCAAACCCAAGAAAGTAAGGAGGTACTTCACAACGCCAGGACATGATTGAGAAAAGACAAATTCCCCCTCGACAGAGGCAGCCATGTGCAGAGAAGAGTCACTTCCCCAAGCAGGTTGTTACCTTGAGCAGGTCTCTAGTCATATCTGAGGGATCAGTGATGTAGAAGGTGATCCTGGTGCCCAAGGGCTCTACTGCTCCTCCAGACTTCACCTGCAACAGACAGCAGTGCCAGGAGAAACAGCAGAGGAGACACCCATCCTCACCTGGTGCGGGGAGACCCGGAAGGGCTGGGGGAGTAGGCTTGGACCTCCAATCAGGCCCACTAATGGCTACCAAGGACAGTGCTTTCTAAACCAACAGTGGCAGCAGTCACCCAAACCAAAATCACTGAAAGCTGGCCAGGCGCAGAGTGCCCAGCACCGGCAGCCTGCCAAAGATTCACCCCAGATTGCCAAGAAACTGAATTCACGGTTAAAAAAATGACTCTTGGGGCTGAAAGGGACTTCCAACTGCAACTAGTGTGTAGATTCCCTTTATAATTTTCTGGTTTAAGAATTGAAACAGCTTATGCTTGAATACACTCAGGAAAAGGGAATTTACAACCCTCCAAGGCAGCCCACTCTATATTCAGATAGACCTAGAAAGTTTTTTATTACTGAGTCAAAATCTGCCTCCCTGCTCTTCCATCCCTCTGAGCTGTAGGTCAAAAAGTAGTTCTCTCTCTTCCATATAACCAACTTTGAATGCCTTCAACAAGTTATGCTATCTCTAACTTTTCTTCTCTAAGCTAATTTCTAGTTCAAGAGCTCCTCACCCTAAGCAGCTTCAGAAAGGATGAAAGCTACTCTTCCCAAACGATGAAGCCCACCCACCTCATTGGTCCGATGGCCGCAGTTCTCGCAGTTGGTAGCCATGATGATAACCTCCTTAAAGTGGGGAATTTCTGGAAGATGGAATTAAGGAAATCTGCTTCCAGGACAGCAAGACCACCCTGTGGGGAAGAACAAATCCGAACCCCACAAACACACAGTTGCTGGTCCCAGGACTGCAGGAAAGAGATCACAAGAAGCAGCGTAACTCAGACAGCCCCCCAGAAGAGGGCAAGGTCACCACCCACGGCGATCACTGTTCATCAGTGTTTGATGACATGGCTCAGGCCACACGCAGGAGCCTAGAGACCATGGCCTAATTCTCTCTTTGAACCCAAAAGCCAAGGTGCACGGTCTCATCAAAGGCAACATCCCTCTCATCGCTCAGAATAAAGCCTTGTGCTTTCCCTGAAGGGAGTACTCTCCAGCTTGAATATAATCTTCATGCCTGAGTCAGATGAAGAGCAACCCAACTGCCCGACAAAAGATACGAACTAGCTTCATGTTGGTCTGGGCCGGAGCATTGCATTCCGGGCAGTTGGTGTTGAAGTGGAGCACCTGGAACACAACAGGGGGACGTAGAGTGAGCCCTCCCAAGCAGGTGAAACCTGCTCAGGCTGGCGACATTCAGCTGGTACACTGGCGGCCACCCGTGAACAGCGTCAGTCTCAGCCCACCACTCTGCTCCTTCCTCCACAGTTGCCAATGTGACTCACTTCATTTCTGAGATCTTCCTCTTCTGGTTTCTCTTCTGGTTCCTCTGCCTAAAGTAGCAGAGATGCAAATCATATGTTGGCACACAGACCTCAGCCTCGCCAACACCCTGTTCCAGAGTGAGAGAAAATGCTCTGGCTTGCTTACGTCAGCTGCCACCTCGTGGGTTTAACAGAGAAGTTGGAAAGCAAAGCCCCAGGCAAGGGAAGAACAGAGCTTAGGATAGGATCACAGCCACTGCTGTCCTGTGTTGCAAAGTTTACCCAAAGTCCTTAAGTGAGCTAGAGCGGAGGCACACACATGCTGAGATAGCGTACACAGGGCGGCAGCAGCAAAATAAGTTCCCACTGACTCCCAGCAATCGGAGTGCAAGATAATTCCAGAGCATTCTTCTGGCTTCTTCAGTGCACTTACCTGGAGCCCCAGCATCTCTTCCTGCTGTACAGTCCGATTATAGTGTGTGATCACCAGGGCATCATCTTTCCGGGGAGCATGTGGGTTTTCCACAAAGCTGTTCCCTGAGGGATCATCAATGATCTAACAGATGGGTAAAGAGAGAGCAGTTATAACAAGAAATCATGTACGATCCTCCACCTACCATCAGACCACGGAGGCGCCACAGAAAAATCTCAGACTGTCTTAATGGTCCCTCCTACCCTAAATCTAGGGCACCTGGAGTCCCTCAGTACTCACCAGGGTGAAAGGAGAGGCCACTTGCTTTAGCTCCTTCAGTTTGACAATGAACTCATCAATTCTTTCAGCCATGGCTTCTTCATTCGCCTGACAGGAACAAAGAGTAAAAGATCAGCCCTGGGGATAGAACTTATGCCCCCATCAGTTCCGACAGGAAGTCACCACCTGTCTTAGTGTGACTGGGAACAGAGACTCAGGCTTCACAATAAGAGGTAGCAAATAAGTTTGAAGTTTATGGGCGGTGCCAGATGAGCCTCATTTTCTCACTCATTCAGCCATTTAGTCCAGGCATTTGTGCCAGGTTATAGATAACAGTAAATAAACCAGAGCCCTCTCATGGGGCTCCACAGCCAGTTAAGAAGACAGATGACTAAATTTGCAATTATATTATTTCATACATATATATATATGTATATATGAAATGTCATAATAAACATAAGATACAATGGAACACTCAGGAAGCACAGATAAGCCCAAGAATATCAGGAAAGGGTCTTTGGAGGCAATGTTACAGTGTCTGTCTGAGAAGAGGCCTCAATGTACAGTGGGGGAGGGGAAGTGGAAAGGATAGTGGTACAGCATATGCAACATCCAGGCAGCTATAACATCGCTGTGTGCTTCCCCACAAAGTTCTCCAACATTCAATCAGAGACAGCTCAGCCACGTGGGAAGGGGAACAAGTGTACATAAATAATTTTTCCTTGAGCTGCCGCCATCAGAAAACCCCAGCTCACCCTTCGTGAGGGCTGATCCAGCTTCAGGCCAGAGACAGCACGGCTGATCAATCCTTCAACAGTAGTCAGAGCTGGTGAGGAAGAACAAAAGACTGGTCAGTCTTCACTTCGCTATCAAGTGCCTGCAGGACCCTGGGCAGTTCACTTGAACCCTCTGGGCCTTGTTTTCACCTGTAAAATAAGGAGGCAGGGAACAAGGTTCCATTCACCTCTAACTCATTCTGGTTTTTCTGTAAGATGATGTGGAAAAACCCGGATGAAGCTTTTGGCCAACCCAATACTATCTTAAGCTGCTTTACCTAAGCTTTTCTGCTTCTGTTAAACCGATGAAGATCACAGTGATGTGGCCAAACCCACACACAAGCCACTAGACCTGGCACCAGGAGTTTTGCAAGAAAGTAAGATTTGAGCTAGGCATGAACAGTGCAAACACTCTGACCTTAAACTTACCTCCTTTCTGGCTGAAGGCAGGAATTTCAAAATCCAGCTCTGGGATCCTTGTGGTGGCAAAGTCAGTCTTCACTACTTCTCTGTTCATGTCCTGGGCAGAAAGAAAAACCTTCAGTCCACAGAGGTCTCAACAATACAGGTTCTTCTCAGGAAATAACAAGAGTGCCCCCCTCCAACCACCGCCCTCAGAGGCCCCAGCCCAGCTGTCTCTTCCTCTCTCCACTAGGGGGAGTCCGGACTACTCCTGCGGAATAGTACCTCGATGTGAAAACCAGCTACCGAAACGATGAGTACTATTCATAACAACTACTGCTCATTTGATACTTTCTGACAAAGTTTACAAAGCGCTTTCACAAGTCTTACCTCACCTGAGCAGATGACAGCACCAACGCCATTTTACAAAGGAGGAAACTGAGGCTTGAACACTTAAGTGGATTTATTTGAGGTCCGACCACCTGGACCAGAGCTCTGACTCCAGTCCCCAAGCTTTCTCTAGGACACTAGGGTAACTGCTCTGGGCTCCTCTCACCTCCTGGGCCCTGACGGTCAAAGTATAGCGCACTCCCTGGTCCTGTATCCTGCCTGCCGACTGGATCTCCGTGTTATTCCAGCCACAGTGCTCGCAGGAAAAGGAGCTCACGATTATTTCTCTAAAGAAGGGGATCTCGGTGAGTAGGAGGCGCGTCATGCCCTAGGGAAGCAGAAGACAGGGAAAGAACCAATGAAACTCCCATCCCCCATCTACTGACCCCCGGGCGTGCCTCGCATCCGGGTCCCCAACTGGACCAGCCTGGCCAGGTCGCCGACCCCCGCTCCTCCCCTCCTCAGACCAACCCTCCAGCCGCCCGTGGCCGCGCCCCCGCCTCACATTACGGTAGCAGTTCATGCACAGCGACTCGATCTCGGTAGGCTGCTGCTCCTCGTCATCAGCGCTAATAGGCCGGAACAAGTGCCCCGTCCCGGGCTGTCGGGCCTGGACGGGCGAGGGGGCGGCAGCAGCCGCCGGGAGCCCGGGATCCACAGCCCCACTGGCCAACATGACCACGCGCTGCTCAGGCCCCAACTTCGGTCGTCTGCGCCTCTCTTGGCCCCACCCCTTCCTCCGGCACTTCCGCCAGCTACCGCCCCGCCCATCCTTAAAGAGGCCGAGGACTCTCCTCGGAGAACAGTACCTGACACGCGGCCTTCCAGTTGCCTGGATTTTTCGGTCCAGACTTCCAAAGCCAGCCGGATCCAGGCTTTGCCTCCACCTCAATTCAGGCGTCACTGCCCCCAGGGCGTCCTCTCAGACCCAGGGCAGTATTTTGCTCCTTTGCAATAGCTCCTCCGTACTGGGTTCTAACTATTAGTCCACAAGTCTAACTCCGAGAGGCTTGACGGCAAGGGGCCTGGCCGTCCATCGGTATCCCTGAGGAGGTGCGCTCCTCCCTGGGTTTGCTTGGATCCGCCGTTGGGCCAGATGCTGCCTAGGCTCTAGATCACCCTCCCTTTGTCCCTCAATCTGTCTCCATTTCTGTTCTTCTCACTCCCTGTTTCTGTCCTCATAAACACCTGCCCAAATTCCTGCCTCAAATACACGGCCCTCACTTTTACCCCTATTGGCTCATCCCCACCATATCCAACCCCAGCTGACTCACCCCTCCTGATCTCCTAACCACCAACAACAAAAACACCTCTTTGGGGGGTAAACTTTCCTTTCCAGCACCTCCTCTCCCTGGGCACCTTTCTCCCACTTCTGGTGCTAAATCTAGGGTGTCATGGAAGAGATCCAGTCTGCAGGCATGATGAGGCCAGATTCAGATGGGGTCTGTGCTATGAGGGAGTGTGGCAGTGAGAACTCTGTGCAGGGTGGGCTAAGCCGGGAGGAAAGGGTGCTGCCCTGGATGTTCTAAGGGTACTGGACTGGGTGTGTTTACCCTTTCCTCTCTCCTCTTCCCTCCACTTCAGCCACCCCCAATTTCAGACTTTCCAGGGAGCTATGAGGAGTTTGGTGGCCCCCAAGTGAATATGTACATGGGGAATGGGGGTGGGAGTATGAGTTTGAGGGTCCAAGAAGAGGGTCAGTCATAAAAAGAGGGACAGTCAAAAAAGAGGCCATTCAGGGGCTTCCCTGGTGGCGCAGTGGTTAAGAGTCCGCCTGCCGATGCAGGTCCGGGAAGATCCCACATGCCGCGGAGCGGCTGGGCCCGTGAGCCATGGCCACTGAACCTGTGTGTCCGGGGCCTGTGCTCCGCAACGGGAGAGACCACAACAGTGAGAGGGCCACGTACCGAAAAAAAAAAAAAAAAAAAGAGGCCATTCAAAATCTGGAACAGCCGGGACAAAGAAGACAGGCCACCTCAGGGGCCTATACCTCATGCACACCGTCCTGTGGTAAGCAGGCTGGTGAACAATGCAGGTGCAGAGGAAGGGTCTCTAACCCAGGCACACCACAGGTGTGACAAACAGCTGTCAGCCCAGCCAGAGGAACACCCCTCCGATACAACTGGATTAGGAAGAGGTCAATGAGAAAGAGTAGCGAGGGATGAAGGCGGGTGATGGGTGTGCTTTGGGGATAGTGGTGAGGCCACTGCTTTCAGACGTAGTCCAAATGAGAGTCACACCAGGCAAATAAGCTTCCATCATAAGCATCTATTTCATTTGTGTCAGAAATCTAGACTTGCGCCTGGGAGTCGGGAGGGAGGGGCCAGAGATGGGGAGGGCACACAGTAGGCTCCCCAGAGAGTTTTAAGTAGCCCTCACAGATTGGAGGGCTCAGTCAGCTGTTTAGATGTAGTGCTATGTAAGGAAATCCAGGCTCTGCTCCCTCCCATCACGACCCACACCATTTGTCCGCACCGGCATCAGCCAGCAGGGATATATACACACACACCATCACATGTTCTCTTCATCATATTTTCTGCTCTTTCTCCCTTCTCTTCCCCCAACAGAAGCTGTCATGGCAGACCTGGGGAGAAAAGAGCTCCTCTCTGTGGACCAGCTCTAGCAGTGGCCACCAGGTGGCCAGAAGTGATCAGAGCCTGGCCCTGGGAAGAAGAGGCACGGGCTTCCAGCACCATGGCAACAGGCTTGCACATAATGACCCTGCACATACAGTGCCTCCTTCCCGCCCTCTCCCGCCACCCCAGAATGGAGCAACTCAGGAGGATTCCCAAATGAGCACGGGAAGCCGGGTTTGCAAAGCCTGGTGAATGTAATGCATCCGGACGGGGGAATTGCAGGTGGCTGGATGGCCTAGGACAACAGCCCTTTGGGTGACCTCAGCTATCCTGTGCAGGGCCCTCCACCCTCTGCCCAACAGGCCACTGTCAAGGACATAGCTATGTTAGAGGTTCAGATCTTGGGCTCCCCAGACAAGAATCTGGGACGTGGACAAGTAGACTCTCAGGGCTCCCCCAGATGGCCAGGACTATGGTCGCGAAGGCTGTAGTTGATGTCTTCCCACAGGTCGTCGAGGCGAGCCTGCAGCTCGCTCCTGGCCTTGCCTCGGTCCCCTTGTAGGAATTCTGGAGCGAAGGCGCTGTGGCCTGGCGGAGGCGGCGCCAGCTGCTGCTGGATCTGCTTGGTCTCTTGGTCAATGGCGCGGGTGAAGGCGGCAATCTGCAGGAAGGTGTCGTGGCGGAAAGCCTGGAGTCGTTGGCGCACCTCCTGAGACAGCACCTGGGGGTCCGGCTGGGCCTCTTCCTCCGCACCGTCAGCACCGGCGCCAGCAAAGACGCTGAGCTCTTCGCGCAGCTGGTCGAGGTTCTGCTGGATGCGTGTGTGCAGGGCCTTGGCCTTGAGCGTAAGCTTGCGCGAGAGCACCTGCACGCAGCGGCTGAGGCGCGCCGGGCTGGCGGCCGCGTGCGGCGCCACGCTGCGGTGCAGCTCCTGCACGTGGTGCCCGATGCCAGTCACCAGGCGCTCCGCGTACGGGTGGAAGAGCGCCTTGACGCGGCCAGTGTGGTTTGCCACGCGGTCCTGCAGCTCCTGCAGCAGGCTCCGCGCCTCTTCCACGCCCCCCAGCAGCTGGGCCTTGGTGCCCTCTCCGACCACGCGCAGCTGCTCCTGCAGCTCCTGCACGCGCAGGGCCACCTGCTCCATCAGCTCCACTGTGTAGGGCTGCAGCTGCCGCCGCAACCCCTCCAGGTGCCAACCCACGCGCTCGTGCACCTCCGCCATGTAGGGCTCCAGACGCTCCCTCACTTCCTCCAGCTCCTCCTGCAGCTGCTGCCGCATGCCCACCGGGTCGTGTGGGAGCCCGGGAGGCTCCCTCCCCTGCCCATTCAAAGGGCCCAGCTTTTCCAGGAAGTTCATATTGCTGACGTCTGGCTCAAGTCTGTCTTTCAGGCTCCTGGGGAAGGAGACAGACAATCAGGCCATCAGACTGCTAGCGCCCTCATCTCCTTTGCCCCAAAGACGTCACTCACTGATCCTATGGAGAAACCAAGGATGCAGGGCGGTGGCCCCAGAGCCGGGTCTCCAGTACTAACCCAAGCCAACCATGACTCCTCCCACAGGAAGTACAAACACATGGCACACGCATATCCAGGTGAACACTTCCCAATTCCTTGTGCACGGAGGCACCTGGCCTCTCACATAATCCTTTCGTTCTGGAGGCTGCAATGGGGGGTCCTCTCCCCTGCTCCCTGGTCCCACGCCTCAGCGGGCATGGAGGCAGCAGCTAAAGAGAGATCAAAGGCGGAGGCTGCCGGCAGGGGTTGCTGAACAGCCCAGGAAGACCAGGATAGAGGGCAGAGCTAGCACCGCTCTGTTCTCTTCCCAGGGAGGACCACAGGTTGAGCAATCAGGCACTGCATCATCCCACCCTCTGGGTGTCTTCTCCCTTTGCCCGCACCCCTTGCCCTGGCCACTCACGTGGGCTCCCGTGCCAGCTTCTGCTGCTGGATCTGCTCCACCCTGCCTTTGTCCGTGCTGCTCTGGCTGAAGTAGTCCCAGAAGCCTTTCCGTGCCTGGGTGATTGAAAGCACTGTGGAGAGGGAGCGGGTGAACAGGGGCTGGGTTTCCTCCCCCAGGGTGGACAGACCCCTCAGTCCAGCCTCCACCCACACCTCCACAGTGAAGTCAGGGTTGGAGACCCACCTGAGAGGAGGGCCAGAGCCCAGGTCAGAACTGCAGCCACACTTGTCATGATGTTCTCTGAGAAGAAAGGTGAATGGAGGCCTGGTGAGAGTGAAGAAGCAAAGAAGGGACACCTCCCATGGGACTTGCCCCAAATCTGTTAACCCTCCCCTGGGTGTAGGGAGCTCAGAGCTATCAGGGCTTAAGAGGACTGACCTAGTTGAATGTGGCTGGGAGGGAAAGGGTGTCTTCCTGGGATGGGTTGGGGGGCTCCTTTTTCACCTCGTCACATCATATGGAGTTTGTGGAGCTCAAACTGCTTTGTAAAGGTTCCCCCCCGACCCCACCCCGCCCAGGAGACCCCAGGAGCAGCTCCCTCAGCCACTTCTGCCACCACTCCCCTGCTCACCTATTCCTGCCCCCATTTCATGGCTGGGAAAACTGAGGTATCCCAGGGGTGGGGGAAAAAGCTACTCTGCCAAAGTGCTCCAAGAGGAGGTCCTTAATTCTTAGTTCCCACCCACAGCTCTCTGCTCAGTCCCCTCCCTTAGGACTCCGACCCACATCCCTCTGCCCTGGCTGCTCACCTGCTCGGTTCTGGGCACAGAGAGCAGACATTCCGCTTTATAGTCCAGGGCCTGGGCCTCTGGCAACAATTGCTCTGAGTAAATACCACGTGGAGGTTCAAAGAAGGATGACCTCAGCTGCCTCCCAGTGCTTACCTCCTGCCCTTTCCTGGTACCCAGGGGGTTAATGAGTACCCTAGTATCTAGATGCTGCCCCAGTAGAAAAGTGCTTCCTGGAAAGTTTTACAAGGAGTGGGCCTGAACTCCACACCCAGTTCCCCCAAACTCCTTGACCTCCAACATTCCTGTGGACCTACTGGCTGACCCACCAATAGAGACAAGCCTGTTTGTCTGCTGAAGGCCCGGCTCTTACTCAACTGCCCAGAAGCACTGTGCCCCAGCCAGACAGGGACAGTGTCCAGCTGCCTGAACCTGAGCAGCCCTTGACACCTCCACCACGGGCTACTCAGGCAGCCTGGGAAGAGCCAGCATTTATAGGGTTGAAGACCCACCCACCTTCCACTTTATGAAATAATCCTGGAACAAGCTGGGGAAGTTTGATGGGGTGAAGATGACATCATGAGAGGCATCTGGGCCAGGGACATTGGGCCCAAAGAATGGGAGCAAGAGGAGGATTCTCCCCATGGGGAAAGGCTGAACTCCACCCACAGGGCCTCTGAGGAGGAGAAGCCAAAAAGCCCAGACTTCCTCTGATGATACGCCCACTCCATATACTTAAACACACACATTCATAAACTCCTGGTTTTTGCTTCTAAATGTATCTTGAATCGATCTCCTCCCCTCCATTTCCACCACTGGTCATTTTACCACACCACTGTCTCTCACCTTGATCACATTTGTAGCCCCCAGCAGGTCTCCCTGCCATGGTCCTCCCTATTCAGTCCGTGCTCTGCTGTGGCTGTCCCAACCCACTTCTGGCCTCATCTCCTGCCGCACAAACCCCTGGCATTCCCTGAGCATACCGCCTCTTTCAGGACCCTAAGCCTTTGTACCTGCCGTTCCCTCTGTTGGAAATATTCCTTGGTGAACTTATATTCATTTTTTTCAGATTTAGTTTGTATTAGTTAAGATTCGGCTTAGCTGCAAATGATGGGAAAAAAAAAAAGGAGAAAGAGAATAGCTTAAACGAAATGGAATTCTGTATCTCTCTTATGTAAACATAGGCCAATCAAGGCTCCTTCTGTCTTGTTGTACTATCATCCTCAACAAAAGCCTCGTGTCCAAGTTTCAGCTGCTTCAGCTCCAGCCATCAAGTCTACCTCCCAGCCAGCAGAAAGAAGGACATGTACACTTCCTTTAAAGACACATCCCAGAAACGGGTCTTACCACTTTTACTGACACCCCATTGGTCAGAACATAGTCACATGGCTACACTTAGCTGAAAAGGAGAATGGGAAATGTAGTCTTTATTCTGGATGGCTGTATTCCCAGCTGGGAAAGAGCTATATTACTCAGGAAGAAGAGAAGAATGGATTTGGGAGGACATGAGTAGGCTCCACTGCACAGCTCCAGTATCACTCTAAATGCCCTCTTCTGCCCTCACACTTCTCTGGAGACAGACGATTCCATATTAACCATAGAACATTTTGTATATTCCTGGAGTATCGCACTTATTATCCTGCAGTGCAATGATTCATTGACATATGTGAGAGCTCTCTGAGTGCAGGGACTTTGTCTAATTCATCTCCATGTCCCCCTATTATGTTTGGCACAGCACATATTAAATGACTTGTCCATCATTACACAGTAAGAGGTGCAGCCAGAATTGGAACCCAGGTAGCTAAGGCCAGCGTAGGATGGGGCAGAAAGGGTAAAGAGACAACAATCAGGTCATGAAAAGCCGTGTGCAAGCAGTCACTGAAGGGTATATGATGGAAAGATCACTCTGGAGGGCAGCAAGACAGAAGGTGAGGAGACTGCTCAGAGGCTGTTTGAGTAACCTGAGAGATGACGAAGACTCTGAACTAAGGCATAACAATGAGGATTGGTAGGAGAGAATATATTTGAAGGATACTGAAGTGGTGAACTGATAGTACCTGCTGACTGGTTGGATGAAGGAGGTGAAGGAGAGGAAGGAAACTAGATGCTTCCCAGGTTCCTGGGCAAGTATGTAGATGATTGCATAACTTGTGTCCATCGACAGATGAATGGATAAACAAAATATGGTATACACATATATACCATAGAATATTTTTTAGTCTTAAAAAGGAATGAATTCTGATACATACTACAAAACTGGATGAATCTTGATGACATTATGCTAAGTGAAATAAGCCAGACACAAAAGGACAAATCTTGTATGATTCCACTTACATGTGGTACCTAGAATAGCCAAATTCAGAGACAGAAAGTAGATTAGAGCTTACCAGGGGCTGGGGGAGGGAAGGATGAAGAGATAAATTGTTTAATAATACAGAGTATCTGTCTGGGAAGAAGAAAAAGGTCTAGAGATGGATAGAGGTGGTGGCTGTATAACAATGTGAAAGTATTTAATGCCACTGAACTGTGCACTTAAAAATGATAATTTTATGTTATGCATATTTTACCACAATAATTTTAAATAGCATTTCTGGTATCCTAATGGTTTTCTGCTGAGCCTATGCTATAAAATATAGCTGCACTGGATTTTCTGTGAATCATCATCATCACCACTCCTTCTAACGTCTTTTCTGGGATGCAGAGGAGACACCTGGAACCATATTTCCCAGAATCCCCTTCTCTCTATGGGCCTAGGTTAGAGTCACCAGGGTGAGATGGAAGAGGAGAGACCATTATTCTTCATGGTTGTTGCAGGCAGATGCATAGCCAGACTTGGGGTTTAAACCAGCTTCTGGGTGACTTTCTTAAGAATCACACTCATTGGTTTTGCAAACTAAGATAATTAGGTGAGCTTCCCATTTGTAGCCACTTACAAGTGAACTTTTGAGACTCACTCCTTCAAGTGCAAGCTGAGATGGTCACTCCTCAAGCCCTTCCAACAGTTTACAAAACTGTAATTTTCTACATTACAGCCTTTCACACTTGAAAAATATAGAGTGGCTTCTGTTTTTCTGACTGAACTTAGATTAATACAGTAGGTAGATGCAACACACACTCATTCTTCCCTATTTGATTATACAGTTTTAGTTTTTAAAATGTTTGGGTTGGTTGGAGGTATTTGTATATGTGTATGTGTTAAGTGCTTTGTGTGTGGAATCATTTTAAATCATTGTAGGCAGAGTGACACTTCACCCTAAATATTTCAACATACATCTCCTAAGAATAAGGACACTTTAACATAAACAGAATACCACTATCACACCTATGAATATTAACATAATTCTTTACTATCATCTAATATATACCATATATTCAAATTTTCCCAATTCTCCAAAAAATGCCTTTAATAGCTGTTTTCTCTCTCTTTTTTCCTTTTTAAATTCAGGATCCAACACATTTCATGGGGTTGTTATGCCTCTGTTGTCTCTTTACATTTAGAACAGTATTCCCCAACCCTTGACATTGACTTTTTTTGAAGAGTCCAGATAAGATGTCTTGAAAAGTGATCTGAATTGGACTAGTCGTTTCCTCACCATTAGATTCAGGTTAAACATTTTTGTTCAAGTCTTTGGAGTCAAAAACCAGTCCCCTGAAAGCTCTTACTTACAGAAGAAATCAGCTAATACATGTAAATGGAATGATGTAATTTTTAAAAATCACTATTTTTCAACCCTCAGGGAATATTTGATTCAGGCAAGGTTCATCAATGAATGCTAAAACCATTAAATGAAAAATTATTGAGGAAAGGGATGCTCGCATGCCTTCAAACTGTCTCCCCACAAATTACTTATAAATCACTAAACTTTACTTTTGCAATGGAGAAATCTGGTGGTTGATTTTAACCAAGTGATCAAAATAACATCACCAAACAGTGGAACAACCTGATATTTTGTACCTCCAGATACAATGCAATAAGAAGGGTCACCTCTGAGGTGTCTTGAACCTGATTATTTCCACAGAACTTGTTTAAGCTTCCCTGTCTTCTCTGTCTCCCTGTTGTGTAGAATCATGGTATTCACAGACAGCTGAATTTTTAGAAGAGAGTTAACCATCTGTTTTTTGTTTTTGTTGTTGTTTTTTGATCCGAGAATTGCCAACATAATCTGACTGTAGAGTAAAAAGAATTTTAAAAGGTATATTTATAAAGATTAGAAGGTACCTTGCTCTTTAATGCTCTGTAGCAGCAGTTTTACTGTAAACACATGTATTAAACAAGTATACGGATCTCAAATAAAAACTCAGTGTGAACCGAATGGGAAGACCTCCTAGACAGTCTTTCTCTTGTGACCTGTCCTTCAGAGGAACAATAGTGACTCCTCGTTGTATGTAGTGTATAAACTGTGCTGCAGGTTGCCCTCCTTCAGTGCACTCTGCCAAGATCTCAAGTGTAAGCTGTGATGCAGCAGTCTCCGCTCAGTGTGACATCAGTTCCTGGACTCCCTTTCAGAACACACCAGGGACATAGAATATAATCATAATATAATAACTGCTCTTTATGGATCCATTCTACATTGCTTATATTTCTATCACCAAGTCTTAATGGAAGTCCATTTCTTAAAAAAAAAATTTACATCTCAAATACAATTCAAAAGGAAAGGTATTTATGCTTAACACAGCATTAAAATAGCCAGACAAGTTAAGCACTGACCCGTGGGATCATTTTTTTGTTTGTCTTGAATGACAGTCTATTTGCATTATTTGTCAAAAAGAAAAAGAATTAAATAGGACATCTAGAAGTGAAATATATTCATTAAATTAAAAAAAAAAACTCAGCTACAATTGGAAAGAGAATTAGTAAACTGGAAGGCTGATCTGAGAAAATCACCCAGAAAGAATCATAGAACTAAAGAGAAAGAAAATATGAAATGGAAGTTAACAGACACGAACAGAATAGGAAAGTCCAATATATTCCTACCAGGATTTCTGCAAAGAGAATAGAGACACTTCAGGCAATATTCAAAAGATGATGGCTGAGAAATTTTGAAAATTGAATAAAGCTGTGACATGAATCATCAGTTATAGGAAGCATCCTGAGTCTTGAGTAGGATTAAAATGAAAACAAATGCAAATCAAGACACATTATAGGGAATCTGCAGAACACTGAAGACAGAGTATCTTAAAATCAACCAAAGAGAAAAGACTAATGATCTACAAGTAAAAATTATTAAACTGACAGCTGGCTTATCAGCAATTTATCTTCAAAAGACTGAAGGTAAATTAATGGCCAACCAAGAATCATACTCAGGTAAACTATTATTCAAGAGTAACAAGTTAATTTCAGAGAAGGACTGAGAGAGTTTATCACTTACAGATCCTCACTGAAAGACTACTAAGGATCTGAAATGGAAACAAACCCAGACAGGAGTGGGATACAAATAACATGGAAGCAACAAACAATGAAATTAGTAAATGTTTAGGTAAATTAAAACAGCAGGGACTTCCCTGGGGGCGCAGTGGTTGAGAATCCACCTGTCAGTGTGGGGGACACAGGTTCGATCCCTGGTCTGGGAAGATCCCACATGTGGCGGAGCAGCTGGGCCCGTGCACCACAACTACTGAGCCTGCGCTCTAGAGCCCGCGAGCCACAACTACTGAGCCCACGCACCTAGAGCTTGTGCTCCACAACAAGAGAAGCCACCACAATGAGAAGCCTGCGCACCACAAAGAAGAGTATCCCCTGCTCACTGCAGCTAGAGAAAGCCCATGTGCAGCAAAAAAGACCCAACGCAGCCAACACAGCCAAAAAAAAAAAAAAAAAAAGCATTGGTGATTTTACATGTATTTATGTAAATGTGTGTATATATATATATATATATATATATATATATATAAATATACATATATTTAACCCATATGAGATTAGTTTTTTATAACTAAAATTGGTCAAATATTGGCAATTTCATATAGTTCAACCTAACATGAAACATTTTTACATGTAGTTTAGTCTGTCTTAGTCACTGCTGTATTTCCGACACTCAGAACGCTGCTTGTCACATGGCAGGGGCCTCAATGAATATTACTGATGAAGGGATTGCTTTAGAGAAGGTGTTGTAAACAACGAGGAACGAAAATATTATTGACTAGACCAAAATCACGTGGAGAATGGGAAAGGAGAGGTCAAAGTGAAAGCATGCGGCAGGCTTTACATTAGTCAGGAAGAAGATAAGAATATTGATTATCTTTAGACTTTAAGTCAAGCAGGAGGATTAAAATTTCAGGGGTAACCCATTAAAGATACAAAGAATACATAACTTTCAAACCAGCAAATGGGAAAAAGAGACTAAAGAACATCAGGTTGACTTCTAGTAAAGGCTGGTGGATTGACTGTGTGCATTAGCCTCTGCTCTTTTCTGAAATACCAATAAAATGACATTAAAGTGCACTTTAAAAAATGCATAAACCCACAAAGAGAATAGGAGACAAAAGAAATTTTGGAAGCTGGAAAGCTTCTAGATAGTCAAACAATAGTAACTAAACACACCTGAGAAGATGAATTTTGAAGCAGCAGTGGAGAAAGGCAAGAAACCCCCTGATTGATATTACTGAACTCCCGAAAGCTCAGACGTTAGCAGCAACAGATTCTTCTGGAAACACGGGTGGCAGTGGGGCTGAAAATGTGGCAAATGGTTGAGAGTCTGTTTGAGAAGCAGATTCCTCTCAGCTGGCTTTCTGTCCTTCCCCCAAAGCAGCAGGAAGCCAGAGGTTTATTCTCTGGAGAGAGTAAAAGAACGGGTCTCTGGCCTGGGAAAAACAAGATATTGTTGGGGCCAGGGTTCCTGTACTCAGAAATACAGGATTTAAGTAAAATTTTATATATTAAGTTACGAGACTCCGCTTTCCACACACCATCCTTCCTTTCAGCCAAAATGTTGGCCTGTTTGACTTTACCCTCCAGAAAGGAGACTGGAATATTCTCCCTGTGAAATTAGACTAAGCCAAGAAAATAGGCCTAAAGAAACACTTTTGGGGGTTTTTGTGGTCAAGATTGTCCATTGTAAAGTGACCCATGGACTCAAGGCTTCACATCAGCTTCGTTTTTTCTTCTAATTTGCTATGAAATTTTCCAACATACAGAAAAGTTGAAGGAACAGTACAATGATCACCCTAATACGCACCATTTAGGTTCAGTAACTGTTAATATTTTGCCATGTGTGCTTTCTCTATATATATGTATGTATTTCATACGTGTGCCTAACCATTTGAAGGTGCAGAGAGCATGCACTTTTCCTCTAACAACTTTAGCTTGTATGTTCTAAAAAATACGGACACTCTTCCACAAAACCACAGTACTCTTATCATACTTAGGAAAATTAGTAAGAATTCCATAATATCATTGGATATACAGCCCATGTTCAAATTTCCCCATTCATCATTTAACAAGTTTTTTATTAGTGCTTTATTATTTTCTCAATCAAGATCCAGTCGAGGTGGGGGGAGGGATAAATTAGGTGTTTGAGATTAACATATATACACTACTATATATGCAATAGATAATCAACAAGGACCTCCTGTATAGCACCGGGAATGTACTCAATATTCTGTAATAACCTATATGGGAAAAGAATCTGAAAAACAATGGATATATGTATAACTGAATCTGTTTGCTGTACACCTGAAACTAACACAACATTGTAATAAGTCAACTATACTCTAATATAAAATAAAAATTAAATTTAAAAAAGAGGTCCAGTCAACATTTATGCATTGTCCCTTGTTGTTACTAAAGTACTCTTTAGTCTTTACTAAGTTGTTCCTACTTTTTTAAAAATGACGCTAACTATTTGAAAAGACCAAGCCAGTTGTCTTGTAGAATGTGCCATATTCTTAATTTGTCTGATTGTTTCTTTGTAATGTCATTAGCCTTGTTTCTCTATCTTCTCTATTTCCCATAAACTGGAATCTAAGTCTAAAGGCTCAGTTATGTTCTGGCTATATTCCTTTAAAGAGGAAGCAGGAACTTCACATTACATCACATCAGGAGAAATGCAGTGTCCAGTTGTCCCACTGTTAATGATCCTAAGTTTCATCAATTGGCAAGGCAGTGACAAGGAGGTCTCTTAGCTGTAAAGACATGCTAGTTCCCTTTGTAATTAGCAGGTGATCCCTTGGCTCTCTGTCCTTGGGAACCTGATGAATTTACCACACATTCAAGATCTCTGCCTGAAATTATTATTTCACTGGGGATTTTCTAATTCTATTATTCCTTCTACATGTTTTAGCTGACATTATTCTGTAAGGAAAAGCTCTCCCTTATCAATGGGCATGAACTACAGTTCTTCCTGAAGCAGCAGCAGGGTAAATGCTTAATTCTTTCCTTTGACCAATTTACAGAAGAAGGAGGTGGTAAAATATTCTCCTCAATGGTGGCAAATTAAATTTTATATTTTTCTTTTGGCTGTCACCATGGACTCGGGGAATTTCTCTTTTTCAATTTTTATGATAATGCACAGTTATTACAATGCAATATAGCCATGTTTGGTGCTCAGACTCTTCCTAATTTGGCCAGTGTGGAGCCCCTTCGAGCTGCTCCTGTGTTTTGTTTTTTTTAAAAAGATTTTAAATTTTATTTCTTTTTTTTGGCTGCATTGGGTTTTCATTGCTGCGCGTGGGCTTTTCTCTAGTTGCGGCGAGCAGGGGCAACTCTTCGTTGTGGTGCACGGGCTTCTCCTTGTGGTGGCTTCTCTTGTTGCAGAGCACGGGCTCTACGCGTGGGCTCCACGAGTTGTGGCACGAGGGCTCAGAAGTTGTGACACGCGGACTCTAGAGCACAGGCTCAGTAGTTGTGGCACATGGGCTTAGTTGCTCCGCGGCATGTGGGGTCTTCCTGGACCAGGGCTCGAACTTGTGTCCCCTGCATTGGCAGGCGGATTCATAACCACTGGGCCACTAGGGAAGTCCCTCCTATGTTCTTTTAACACCTCCCACTTATGAGTCAGGGTTCTTTAGAGAAACAGGACCAATAGAATATATATAGATATATAAAGAGATTTATTATGAAGGAGACTCACACAATTATGGAGGCTGAGAAGTCCCACAACCTGCCACCTGCAAGCTGGAAGCCCAGGAAAGCTGGTTCTAGTCCAAAGGCCTGAGAACAAGAGCTCCAACATACTAGAGCTGGAGAAGATGAACGTTGCAGCTCAAGTAGAGAGACCAAATTTGCCCTTCCTCTGCCTTTTTGTTTTATTCATGCCCTCAAATGATTGGATGATGCCCACCCACATTGGGGAGGGCAATCTTCTTTACTCAATCCACTGGTAATCTCTTCCAGAGACACCCTCACAGACACATCCAGAAATAATATTTACTAGCTATCTGGGCATCAAGTTGACACTTTGAGTGCTTCCTTGATTTCTCATACAACTAGATTTCCCAAGCTCACCTTGTACTTTGTTTGCCCCAGACCTGGATCTCCAAGGGGCCCTGGTTTGTTTCAGTGGAGAATGGTATTACCAAACCAGGTTCCGGTGCTTGGCATTGCTGTCGGGTTGTCTTTGCTTGTAGGCCCTTGCAGTTAACTAAAGGTATGAAATATATGGAAAAAAAACCATGATTTCATATAGATATTTCTAATTCAAATTTTAAACTGCAGAATTTTTCTTTTCTTAATTTTTTTATTCCTTTTCTCTTATGTATTAATTTGCTTTAACCTACAATACACATAAGATAGTTTCTTTTAGTCTATCGTTTGTCTTTTGACTTTGCTTAGAGTGATTTGATCTTTTGCCCTGCAAAATATTTTTATTTTTGTATAAAGTAATTCACCTATTTTTTCTTAAGTACATGTATGGTTTCATCTTTTCATTTAGATCTCTCATGCATTTGGAGTTTATTCATCTCTCATTTATCTCTCGTGCATTTGGAGTATATGGCATGAGGAATGAATCCAACTTTATCTTTTCCCAAATAGCTATTCAGTTGTTTCTCACATACTAAATTTCCATTTGTTCTTTGGCCTATTTCTGGACTCATCATTCTGTTCTATCGGTTTGTCTCTTCATAGGCCACTACCACACTGTTTTACTTTAGAGCTTTATAGTACGTGTATCAGCTCCCTAAGGGTTTCCCCCTTATAAACATAAGCAGACAATCAAGAACCATAGCATAACCAAGGGGGGAAAGTGGCAGGGTAGGAGTGGTGGTATGATGAATTAGGAGATTGGGGTTGACATATATACACTAATATGAATAAAATGGATAACTAACAAGAGCCTGCTGTATAAAAAAATAAATAAAATAAAATTCAAAATTTCAAAAAAAAGAATCATGGCATAGCTAAGGAGAGTCTCTCATATGAAAAATGTGGGCCAAAATAAAAAACAGAAAGCAGCAATGTAGAGAAAGAGTCTTTGCAGGGAGAAGGAAAGAAAAAAAAAAAAGTGCAGAGAGATGTAAGAAAAGATATTTTAGGACTTCCCTGGTGGTCCAGTGGTTAAGACTCTGTGCTTCCAGTACAGGGAGTACGGGTTCCATCCCTGGTTGGGGAAGTTCCACATGCCATGCAGTGTTGTTAAAAAAAAAAAAAAAGAAAAGAAGAAGAAGATATTTTAACCATAAAACAGCAATAGGATTTTTCTTTAAATGTCAATATGGATGACCAGAAAAAAAAGCTCTTGGAAATTAAAAAATATAACAGAAATGAAACTAATCAAAATAAACAAACCAAAACTCAATAGAAGTGTTACAAGATAAAGAAGGTTGGTAAAGAGAAGGGAAAATTTAGAAGGTGAGAGAAACAATCCGGGAGGTCTAACATTCAGACAGTAAGAGTTCCAGCAAGAGACAGAATAAGGGAAACCATCAAAGAAATTATTCAGGAAATGAATTTCCAGATTGAAAGGGCCCCTCAAGTACTCCCATGCCTAAGGAAGTTGTTGCAAATAGACCCACACAAAAGCACTTCATCGTGACTTTTCATGACCACAAATGAAACCGTGTACCTCAGATTGGGACTTGAACCCACATGCTGGGACTCAAACCCAGCCAAAACCCGCAGTCTTCCAACTGAGATCACACACCTGGTGTCAGGATTTAATGAAACCCTGGTTCTCGATGTCTCATCACAGAAAGAATTCAGTGAGAGAAAAAGCGATAGGTAACAAGTGGATTTATTTAGAGAGAAACACACTCCACAGACAGAGTGGGGGCCATCTCAGAGGGTGAGAAAGACACCAGGGTCTGGGGTTGTCAGTTTTTATAGAAGGGGTTAATTTCATAGGCTAATGAGTGGGAGGAGTATTCCAGCTATTTTAGGAAGGGGCTGGGATTTCCAGGAATTGGACCACTGCCCAATTTTTGATCCTTATGGTCGGTCTTGGAACTGTCATGGCACCTGTGGGCGTGTCATTTAGCTTGCTGATGTGAGCCTATACTGAGGCTCACGGTCTAGTGGAAGTCGACTTGTCCACCATCTTGGACCCATTTGGTTCTAATCGCTTTATGTCATGTCCTTGGGTTATGTCATTCTTTCAAAGGTTGTGCCCTGCCTCCTTCCCTCCTGTTTCACAAAGAGAAAGAGAAGATGTTATGGAATGCAAGTTCATGTGCCTGACATACAGGGAGTCCAAACAAACAGAAACATTGGAGTTTGGAGCAGAGAAAAGTTTATTGCAAGGGCCAAGCAAGGAGAATGTGCAGCTCATGCTCAGAAACCTTGAAATCCCCAATGGTTTGAGGGTACAAGTTTTTAAAGGCAAAATTTGGGGTGAGGGATGCAGGGTGTATGACTTTCTTCTGATTGGTTGGTTGTGGGGTAACAAGGCTGTGTTCCAGGAATCTTGTGCTCAGCCTGAAGTTACCATCCTCCACCTGGGTGGGAACCCCATTTCTGCAGAAGAACTGAAAGATATGTATGTATATGTATATTCCTTGAGGACAACCAGGACACTGCTTTATCACTGCACCATTGTTTCTTGTCTGCTCCTCCTTTGTTTCAGCAATACCTTCCCTCCCTAATTAGTAACTTTTAAGTCTAACCTTTGGAACTCAGGGAAGGTCTAGGAGGCTGAAGCCTTTTTCCTTCAAACAAGAAACAGGGGACACGGAAAGGATTTGAAGCCAGGAGAGCCCCACAGGGTCCTGCTTTGTTTCAGGAAGGCAGGGGATAGAATGTATGTGTGTGTGTGTGTGTGTGTGTGTGTGTGTCTGTGTGTGTGTGTGTGTGTGTGTGTGTGTGATGTGTACAAGTTGTGTATATGTGGAAGAGCACCCAATTTTCATTGACCATTAGTGGATAATCATAAGCCTGAAGATAAGATAAAGCTAAAATTGAAACATCAGAGTAATAAGATTTTCTAAGAGCCAAAAGTTGTTTTTGCAGAGTGAAAAATGGGGATGAGCTTGAGGGACTTCTGTTTTTTTATACTAACTTGTAGACTTGTTGGACTTTTAAAACTGTGTACTTTGATGAAATAAAAGCAGAATTTAAAAGTACATAAAATTATTTTAAAAGGAATACAATGAAACAAATAGAAGTACAAGCAGGAAGATAAAAGAAGCAAAGAAATACCATGGTAAATAGAAAATATAAAATAATATGATAGAGACAAATCAACTATCACAGTAAAAGAAAACAGATTAAACCAGCCAATGGAGCATCAAATCTGGAGCTAGACCACCTGGGTTAAAACGCTGACATGGATTAGCTCTTTGACCTTGGGCAAGTTATTTAACTTCTCTGTGCACCAGTCTCCTTATTAGTAAAATGGGGATAATTATAGCGTATAGTATGGCATAATTCATAGGGTCTTTGGGAAATAAATGCTTTAATATATTCAAAAAATAAAATAAAAGCACTCAGAGCAATGCTTGGCACATAGTAAGTGCTGTGTAAGAATTTACTATCGTTATTATTATTATTTTCACATCAGACTTTACAAAAATTCCAGACATTTTCTGTTTAAAGAGGCACACCTGTAACATAATGTCAGAGAAAGTAACCTTTAACAAAGGGTGGGGGGAGAGTGGAAGGCTTTAAAAAGACATACCAGACAAAAATAAATCAAAAGAAAGCAGGTATGACAATATAATATCAGAACACATAAGCTTTGGGGCAAAAAGGATTAATAGAAAGAAAAATTCACCAGGAAAAGATAAAACCTAACAGTAGGGACTTCCCAGGTGGCGCAGTGGTTAAGAATCTGCCTGCCAATGCAGGGGACATGGGTTCGAGCCCTGGTCCGGGAAGATCCCACATACTGCAGAGCAACTAAGCCCATGCACCACAACTACTGAGCCTGCGCTCTAGAGCCCACGAGCCACAACTACTGAAACCCGCGGACCTAGAGCCTGTGCTCTGCAACAAGAGGAGCCCGCGCACCACAACGAAGAGCAGCCTCCACTCTCCTCAACTAGAGAAAGCCCATGTGCAGCAACAAAGACCCAACGCAGCCAAAAATAAATAAATAAATAAATAGATTTATTAAAAAGAAAAAAAAACCTAACCGTATAGTCTCAAAAGACATAAACAAAAAACTGCTGAGTCTCAAAGAGAACTTGACAAATTTGCTAGGTGATTTTAGGGCCATCTTCTCAAAACTGAAAGAATCACAGAGAAAAGATGTGAATAATAGTCAACAAACTTGATATATAAAGAACTCTGCACACCCCAGGAAGCGGAGAATCTTTACCATCACAAGTACATACCTCAAGGGAAATCCAAACATTATTTGTAATAGCAAAAAAAGAAAAAGAAAGAAAGAAAGGAAGCAAGGAAGGAAAGAAAAAGAAAGGGAAACAACCTAAATGTCATAAATAGATGGACAAATAAATGGTGGTAAATTCACAGAATGGAGTATTAACATTAGCTGGTAAAAATAAACATGTTTGATATATATGTATTAACATGGATATGTCTCCCAAACAATGTAAAGTGGAAAAAAGCAATGTGCAGGAGGATACAAACAATTGTATATTAATCACTTAAAATTTTATAGCATGTGAAACAATACTGCATATCATTTTGGCTACATAAATATATATAAAAGAATAAACCATGGATGGAAAGGAGATTCACCAACTTCAGGCTAGTGATAGACTTTGGGGAGAGAAAGGAAATGGGGAGGGACTTTCACTATATCTGTCAGATTCTATTCCTTTAAAAAAAGATTCTAAGACATGAACATTAATATTCGTTGAATCTTGGAAAGGGGTGCATGGATGTTAATAACTCTGTCACATGTACCTGTATGTATGTTTGAAATATTTCATTGTAAAATTTTAAAAATAAAAAGCAAGAGATTAAATTGATGGAGAGATAAAGGAAATAAAGGCTTAAGAGTATCGCTGGTTTTGTACACAAGAGGCTCCTGGTTAGCCCAATAGAGGCAGATGCAGTGGCTCCATGGATGTAGAAGCCAGATAGAGGGAAGTGAGGAGAAATGAAGGAAGGAAGGGGCTTGAATGGACTTTTGGTGTAGCTGCTTTGGGGGAGCAGGAGAGAGAACTGAGTAGGAACTCACAGAAGTCTTAATTAACAGACTAGCCCAGGGCCCACTAAAAGCTGGAGGTCTGAATATACAGTGGCATAAATCATAGCACAGTCTTCTCTAACAGGGTTCCATAAGGTGAAGTTGAAAAAGCAGAAGCCAGCTTTATATATATATATATATATAAATTTATTTATTTTATGTATTTTTATTTTTGGCTGCATTGGGTCTTTGTTGCTGTGTGCGGGCTTTCTCTAGTTGCGGCGAGCAGGGGCAACTCTTCGTTGCAGTGCACGGGTTTCTCATTGCAGTGGCTTCTCTTATAGCGGAGCACAGGCTCTAGGCGCGTGGGCTTCAGTGGTTGTGGCGCACAGGCTTAGTTGCTCCGTGGCGTGTGGGATCTTCCCAGGCCAGGGCACGAACCCATGTCCCCTGCATTAGTAGGCAGATTCTCAACCACTGCGCCAGGGAAGCCCAGAAGCCAGCTTTTTGTGAGGAAAATGAAAGAGAAAGACAAGAGGACAAAGGGTCCAGGGAATTGCAAAAGCGTTGTTGAAGTAATGCACTGGATGGGAATGATGGAAGCAGGAGCCATGAATATGAGACAGAGAATGAGAGATCAGAAGGATGGGCACTGTGGCTGAAATGAGACAGAGGAAAAGGATGCTGGAATTGAGGAGGTCAAGGAGTTGAGAGGGAAGGTGTTTGGATGGGTTTTCCACATACATGATGCCACAGGCAGGAAGGCAGTCTCCGAGGAGAAGAGATAGATGGTCAACTAAGAGCCAGATGCTGAAGTCTGTAGTGAATGTGGAGGTCAACAATGAGGACCAGTGAGGGAGCATGGCCAGGTGGAGCCAGCCTCCAGGAGTCAGTGGTCTGGAAACAGCAACCGGGCTGCAAATCGTCCGCCTCTGTGAAGGAGGGCTGCAGGAGAAACCGGGGAGCAGGCATCCTGCACGAAGGCCAAGTTCCCACAAAGGCCAGGAAGTGGAGGGAGTTCTAGGCAAGGCTGAAGATGCAGAGGTGTCTGATGCATGGGGCAATGGGAAAATCGGGAGGGAAGAGAACTTTGGGGTGTTGTGTAGAGAGAATAAACAAAGAAGGATGCAGGAGAGTGTAGGAGTGTTCATCTTGCCAGAGAGCCTTACTTTTGGGGCTGTGACCAGGAATGAAAGGGATGCGAGGCACAGTGGGTTTAGAAGAGAGGTTAATGTTGCATCCAACATGTCCAAAGCCTTGATGAAGGCAGCCGTTGACACTGAGACCAATATGGTTGGGACCTCAAGGGTGGGACCACTTACTGTGTTCCAGACACTCTGCCAGGTCTGGAGATGAACTTGGTACCAAGTAACACCCAACTAGATTACACTGTGAGCCCAGGGATGTTCCAAGTGCTACACAGCAAAGGACGAGTTCTCCAGGTGATGAAGGGAAGAAGCAGGATGCCAAGCAAGAGAAAAGACGTGGAGGCCAGAAGTTATGCAATCCATAATATGAATGAAGGGCTCAGTGTGGCTAGAGTGTGGTGGTAGGAAGGTAGCCTGAGCACATCTGCACGTCCCTCTGCCCCTCAGAGCCTGGCCCAGTAGGATTTGAAAATACTTGATAACAATAACCCCTCTACTGAGCAACTCCCATGTGCCTGGTATTTACCCTTTATCATCTGTAATGCTCAAATCAGTACTCCGAGGTAGCTATTGTTATCCTCATTTTACTTACTGAGAAACTGAGGCTCAGAGGGATTCGGGAACTTGCTCAGGGTCTTACCCTGGGCCAGTCCCGGGTCTGTCTAACTCTGAAGTTCATGCTCAGTACGCCAACTCATGCTCAGGATGAGAGAGAACTCTGCTCGTGGGGCCTGTACCACACAAAGCCTCTACACACCTTACTGGGGGACCCAGGGACCCACGTGCTCAGTGGAAGACCAGGTGCCAGGAATTTATGATTCAGTAGAAAGAGGGCTGTTGAAACACAGGGGAGCCGGGGGCCATGTGTAAGCTGATCTGGGATAGGAACAATAGCTCAGGGCCAGCCAGGGAAAGGACAGCCAAGCTCAGGACAGCTGCCAAGTCATCATAGGGAGTGGAGTCCACCCCTCCCTCCTTGTCCCATCCCACACTTAAATATGCCCCCTTCAGTGCCCCTTCTCTACTGTCCCCTACAGAGGTAGAAGCAGCTCTAGCTGTGGCTGGAACACCAGGTTCTTAGGTCTTTAGCCTTGTCAACCATGGCCTCCACAGGCCATAGTCCATTGTGCCTCAGAAGTGCCCCACAACAAGATGTTTGTGTCAGAAACACCTACTGGTGGTGCAATAGCTAGATGAGACCTAGCTATTGACATGGACTCTGATACCACAAAATGTACTGAGCACATTCTGAGTCAACACAGTGATGGGGGCCAAGAAAGATAAGGATTTTAGTTGTTTGGGTTTTGCTTATGTAAACCCTCCTTCATCACCAAAGGTTTGAGGCTCCTGGCAGTGAAAACTGAAATGATGATGATGGTGATGGTGATGGTGATGAGAGAGAGAAAGAGAGAAGACCCTCAGGACCAGTGAAAATAAAAATTGTAGAAGACAATCATGACCTGAGAAAGCACAAGACCTGAAGAACACAAGCACAAGCAATAAGGGCTGACAAAGTTGCAACAGTTGACTTTTGCATTGGCTTTGGGTTTCCTGGAAATCCATGAAGAGGGAAATTCAGTTAGTTACATAATTGTCGTAAGCAGAAGAAAGAAACAGACCAGAATCAAAAATAAAATAAAGCTTTTCCAAACATGAGTTGCAAAATAAACATCTCGATGGGACTTTGTATACAAGGACTTTTGAATCGTATTAAAAAGTCACTGAGGGATGTCAGTTTTGTATAAGATCAAGGTGAGGAAGCCCAAATAGCTAAGCTTCTGGTGATAAGATCTGCGGATAGGATTAAGAGTGCCTGATATTTTTTAGGAGGATGTTCTGTCTATTAAAATATTAACTAACGTTAATAAGTAGCTTTTATTTTTAATCTAGGCATATGTTTAGATATTTTTTTACAAAGTTATTTTTATGCACTCAGACTGTTTAGTAGCCTAATTTATTGTTTAGAATATGTCATACTTACAATCCATGTCAATTAATGTTCATTCACAATATGATTTTTAGTAGAGATTAATGTGGACATATCATAATTTAACAATCTCCTCTTGTACATTGTGTTTTCTTAATTTTTAAAATTATAAACAGCAATGTAATGAACACTTTCATAGCTAAATGCATGCATTCTGTGGTTATTCCCTTACCATTAATTTTTAAATGGAAGAACATTTTCTAAACAGGTGTATCCCTATTCACAAACCCTTTGCAGTAATACTGAGACCTCCCAGTGTTAGGACCAGTTAACCTCCCAGGTTGGAACCAGTGGCTTAGACTCTAAAGGAAAGATGCACCACAAAGCCTTCAGGCATTTTCTGTCTCTGTTACTTTCATGGATTTTCAGATACAAATTGAGTGCATGTATCTAATTTCACTTTTCTCTGAAACCTCCCTCAAAATATAGTGAAGAGATTTTTTTCTTTTTTTTTTAGAAAAGATGTAGACCCATAGGGACAAAAAGAATGGAAAAAAAGACCACAGCAAAATTTTGAAAGCTAGAAAGCAGACAGACCAGTTACAACTAATTTAGCAGGCCTGAGCAAACTGATCTGAAGTTGGCAGTGGGGAAAGATGAGTGCCAATCTGATTGATTGCACTGAATTCTCAAAATGTTAAGAATTGTAGTAAATCTTCTGCTAGCCAATGTTACACCCGTGTATGAATTAGTAATACCCTCCCTTTTCTCAAGACACTGTACTGCCATCTACCAGAAGTTTGTCATAATAAATATACAATTCCATGATGTCTACAGTGCGGGAAAGGTGCACTCGGAACTGTGCCCTGCACAGCTTGCACAGCCATACATACCAGCCCTGACCTGGAGGCACCAGGTACCACTGAAAATAGACGTGAATGAAGAGGCTGTTGTAAAATATGAAAGATTGGTTAAAACTATTTAAAAAGCTGGAAAAGCTTTAGCTTTATCTCTCTCACCTTGGCGGAAGATTAGAGGTTTATTCTCTGAAAAGGGGAGGACCGAATATCTATGGAAAGAGAATGCCTGGCAGAGTTGAGGACAGGCAGAGAATGCCTGGCAGAGTTCTGAGTACCAGAAATAGAGGGATTAAATCAAAGTGTGCCCTCTGAATGCTGAGTCCCATCCTGCTTCTTCCACTTGGCCCCGGGAGCACTGGTATCCCGGCCTTTACCCTCCAGGCAGGAGAGTAGGAGAAACTTCCTAGGGAAACATGACCTGCTCAAAGGAAAATACCTACCTATTTTTACTTTGGGGGTTCCCGAACTAAACTTTCCAGTGGATCACCCAACAGTGAAGCTCATAGTCAACAATACTATGTACTCATGTACATGGAGCTTCAAATCAGCTTTAAAATCCCCACTCTGCAGTTTAAGCAGATAAGCAAAGTTTACCAGACATTTGAGGAAAGAGCCTAACATGAAAGATAGAGACCAAAACAAACAGACATTTAAAAAGGAACTTGAAGAAACCTGAGACTATGCAGACAGAAGAACACTTAAAAATACCATTAATATCATCAGAGGGTTAAAAAAGTATATTACAACGATGAAACAAGAACAGGATACTACAAAAGAACATTCACAGAATTTTTTTCTAAAAAGCCCTTGCAAATTAAAAACACAATTGTAGAAACAGAAAACTGAATAAAGTGTGAGGAAATCTCCCAGAAAGGAGAGCATGCAGAGATGGAAGAAATGAGTGAAAAGAAAATTAGAAGACTTGTCCAGGAAGGTCCTATTATTGGAAGCGACTGAGCAAAAGTGGTACAATCATCTTAGAAAACAATTTTGCATTACCTGGTAAAGATGAACATACGTATACTGTACCACTGAGCAAGAGAATAAAGATTTATTAAATTCATTCATTTATCCAACAAATATTTATTGAGCACCTGCTAAGTCATTGTGCTGGGCATTGACTATACAAGAATAATAAACAAGATAGACAATACCTCTGCCCTCGCAGAAACCAACCAAGATTCTCATCTCAAGGCAGCTGGGAAGTATGACCCATCTCAGGCTCAATTTTGTCCACAAGGTTTGGGTTTTCGTGCAAGGAGTCTCTGGATAGATTTCCTGTGGGCAGAACATGTGTATGAAGGAATTGTAATTATTCTGTGGCTCAAAAGAGGAGTAAAAATTAGAACAAAGCTGGATTGAGAAAGAACCAATTTAATTTTTTTCATTTTGATAACCTTGAACAGAGTTGTCCAAAGATAGAATCAATTGTTTGGGAAGGTGGTAAGTTGGCTGCCAGTGGAGGTGTTCAATACTAAGCAGGATTCATTCACTGAGTGATTGCATGATGGCCATGTGCTGGGCACTGGGCTAGGCACTGTGTATTAGTTAGCCATTGCTGCATTGCAAATCACCCCCAAATTTAATGTCTCATGATCTCTCACAGTTTCTGTGGGTCAGTGGCTTGGCTGTGTGGTTCTGGTTCGGGATCTGTCATGAGATTGCAAGTAGGACGTTGCCCGGGTCTACACACATCTAAAGGCTTGACCAAGGCTGGAGGATCTGTTTCCAAGGTGGCTCACTCGTATGGCTGGCAAGTCGGTGTTGGCTGTTGAGGAGGGGCATTGAGTTGGAGTTCCTTCCTATGTGGACCCCTCCACAGGGCTGCCTGAGTGTCATCACAACATCACAACATGGTGGCTGTCTTCCCTCAGAGTCAACGGTCTAAGAGAAAGCAGGATGGGAGCCACAATGGCCTTTATGCCCCAGCTTTGGGAGTCATATACCATGACTTTCACAAAGCCTATTGATCACCTCGGTCAGCCCTCTTCAATGTGAGAGGGGCCACACAAGGTCGTGAGTACCAGCGAGATGAGGATCAATCTCAGAGGCTGGCTACCACAGTGTGAATGCAATGATGAACAAACGAGTGGGGTGCCTGACCTCAAGAGTCTGTTAGTATAGAGTCAGGATACTTCTTAGAGATGATGTCAAAGGAACAGGACTGAGACACAAGACAGATCCCTCCAATCCTAACGTCCTGTGATTTTGTTCTTCTAGGCCTTAGTTCTTTACTCACTGTACCACTAGGCCACCATCTCAGAACCAGCAACTCACATCCTCGTTCTTCTGCCACGGGCAATTCTGAGGTCTCCATTATTAGCCGCTTGTCATCACACAGCGACATAACATGGTCCCACTCTTGGTGCTCTCAGATACAGAAGTCCCTGGATAACCCCACGCTTGTTGTTTCTCTCCCCAGAGTGCACCACTGCCTGCTCTCCTCTTCCTGGGAGCGCAAGGTGTCCTATGATAATGCCAAGGGAACACTGTGTCCCCATGCGGGAGCTGCTTTCGATCCAGCTGGGCAATCCCTCAACAGCAGCAATGCCCTGTGGGTTCAAGAGGAGAGCGGACCCCGCCCCCCTTTACCCTGCTGTGCTCTTCTGTCCCTAATCAGGGCCATGCCAACCACCAGACACTTCAGGGGCCGTGACCCCTCGGACGTTCTCAGATGACTTTTTACCTTCAAGCTTTGTGGAAGGGTGCAGGGGTATGGCTAATGTCTTAGCCTGGCCCACACTGGTGCTGGTCGACCCTCGGTTTGGTGCACTAACCCATGCGCACGGAGGAGTCTGTTATCTCCAGTTCACCCGAGGAGCCAGAGGTAGCTGGGGGAGCTTCAGGCCTGAAATTGTGCTGGGCTCTGGGAGGACCATTGGGAGACACTGATGTGGGCTGCACCAGAGTCCAGAAAACGCCCTCCCCTGCCACTCGCAAGGGACTCTTAGGGCTCAGTTCTCCCGTGTGTAAGTGCTTCAGTCTTGCCAGGTGGTAAAATCCGGATCCTGGCGAAACTCTGGTGAATATTTATTTACTTGTTTGTTTGTTTCTAGTTTTTAAAGTAATACTATTAGGATGGCTATTTTTAAACACAACAACAGAAAATAACAAGTGTTGGAGAAGACGAGAGAAAACAAACCCTTGTGCACTGTTGGTGGGGATGTAAAATTGTGTAGCTGCTGTAAAACACAATATGGAGGTTCCTCAAAAAATTAAACAGAATTACCGTGCGATCCAGCAATTCCACTTCTGAGTATATTCACAGAAGAACTGAAAGTAGGGACTTGAAGAGGTATTTCTACACCCATATGCATAGCTGCATTCTTCACAACAGCCAAAAGGTGGAAGCAACACAAGTGTGCACAGACAGATGAATGGATAAACAGAATGTGATCTATACATGCAATGGAATAGTATGCAGCGGTCAAAAGGAATGAAATTCTGATATATGCTACGACACGAGTGAATCCTGAAAACATTATGCTAAGTGGAAGAAGCCAGACACAAAAGTAAAACTATTGTATGATTCCACTTACATGAACTAACTAGAAGAGGCAAACTCTAAGAGACAGAAAGCAGACAAGCAATTACCAGGAGGTGGAATGGGGGAGTGGTAATGGGGAATTACTTAATGGATACAGAGTTTCTGTGTGGTGATGAAGAAATTTTGGAGATAGTGGTGATGGTTGTACAACATTGTGAATGTAATTAATGCCGCGCCACTAAACTGTACACTTAAAATTGTTAAAATGGCAAATTTTATGTTATATATATTTTACCACAATAAAAAACTAATACTAAAACATTATCTTAAAGTCCCAACACTACATAAATCTATAAAGTAGAAAGAAAAATCCCATTCTCCGGAGAGGAGACCTGATGAATTTACCATCTAGGTTTAGAGAGTTCTTTCTTCTGTGTAGTGGGCATCCGCTCTTCTCTATGGGATTCTTGGTGGGGCTTACACTTCCCACTGTGCTGGGCTTACCCTGGTGGCGCCACAGCCTGGTAGTTAAAAGTAAAGTTCTCTAGCTGGATGGCCTGGGTTCCAATCCCAATTCCACCACTTGCTAGATAACGTTACTTCAGCACCCTGTACTGCCTTTTTCTCACCTACTGCATCTTTGATGGCACTTTCTGTTGTGAGGATTATATGAGTCGATGTGGTACATATACCATGATTTCTTAAAGCATCTAGCATTAATGAGTAGAGTGTCAGCTTTAGTGTCATCTCTGTATTTAAAATTTCTAGAAGCTTCTGCCACTGGTCGTTCCTTATTGGCCATGATCTTGGGGTGTGGGGCAGGGGGTAGCTTCCTCTTTTACTCCCTGTCGTCCCTTGGTGTCCTTCCCTTTTAAGCCCTGTACCCCCATTCTGGGAAGGAAAGGGGTGTCGGGCTAGACTCGGAGACCTGGGGTCAGAGCTAACAGCTGGGAGGTCAAGTCATCTGGGACAAAGGCTTGAACTGGCCCTTCTCTCGGGTTCCCTCCTGGGGAGGGTCTGTGAGCCTCTGAGGGGGGGGGGGATGCCCCACCTCCGAGGCTGCAGCAGCAGTCCACAGCTGGCTGTGCTGGTGAAACTGCTCAGAGCCTGACTCCTCTCTTCCCCTGCCCCCTGCCCCAGCAGTTGGCAACCCGGGCCCCAGACCGACAGGCCCCTTTGCAGGAGGCTCCAGGGCAGAGCTCACCAGGGCCCCACGGGCACCTGCTCCTCCCGACCTCCCAGGACTCTGCCCGGTCTCTAGGTCGCATTCCTCAACTCTGGAGACCATGGGTTTAGCAGTCAAGAAATTTCTGAAATAAGCATGAATCGATATAATGGAAGTGTGACGGGGTGGGGTAGAATAAATCAAAATTCACAGAAATAAGTCAGGTTAAAGGCACAAAAGAGCTTATGCCAGGAGGGACAGTCTCCCCCACTGTGCCGTGAGCTCTCCAAAGCCAAAGACCCTGTCCTGACTACCTCGGTGGCCCTCTCAGAGTGAAGCACATTGTCAGACCGATGCTCCACAAAAGCTATTTTGCTCATTGCCTGGTGCCTATGATTCCACATACAAGAAATATCTAGAGCAGGCAAACTCACTGAGACGGAAAGTAGTGGTTGCCGAGGACCGGGGGAAAGTTACTGTCTAATGGGTATGGAGTTTCAGTTGGGAAGATGAAAAAGTTCTGCAGATGGATGGTAGTGATGGTTGCACAACGAGGTTAATGTACTTAATTGAAGACATTTGTTGGCTAAGTGAATAGAAACGGGCTGCATATTTCATCTTTGGATAACACGTGACATCTTTATCCACCTCCCCCTTCGAGCTACCCCCACACCTCTCTCAGCACACCCTGCCCTCCCCCCTACCCCCGTCGCACCTCCCAGCCCTCCGTGTCCCTCTAAGCATCCCCTGGCAGCCCCTGCTAGGCTTTGCCAAGCTCTCACCTCAGGCCCTGCAACACCAAGGATTCCCATGGTAACCAGACTGGGCTAGCTTCTCAGCAGCTTTATTGAGTAGCGAGAGGTAGTGTCACTTTCCACTGGACAGGTATCCACGGGTTGGTACCAGGACTGCTTTGGGACAGACAGACAGACAGGGGGCAGGGCAGGGCAGGTGTCAGTGGTGGGGCAGGAGCAGCAGGTGTAGCTCAGCCCTCCAAAGGGGCAGGCGTTGGCTCCTGGGCGGTGAGGGCGTGGGCCTGGATCTCTTCCTCCTTGAGGGTGTTGAAGAAGGTGTTGACTTTGTCCCGCAGGTCCTTCTCCAGGAAGCTCAGGTGGTGTTCCATGTCCCCCGCCAGGGGGCCCAGCTTCTGCCTGAGCCCCTCCACCTGCTGCACCATAGCTTTGTTGAAGGTCTCGCTGTAGGGCTCCACGGTGTGGCGGAATTTCTCCACCTGCTGGTCCAGGAGGCTGCTCAGCTCGGCCAGCGACTTCTGCAGCTCCTGGGCGTTGCCCTGCAGATTGCCACGCACGCTGTCGGTCACGGGCGCCAGCTTCTGCCGCAGCTCCTCCGCGCGGGCCGAGACCTTGGCCTTCAGCTCCTCGGCGTGCTTCTTCATCTGGAAGGCCAGGCCCTCGAGCTGGTGGCTGAGCTTCCCCTGGACGTCCTGCGCGTAGGGGGCCAGGCTGCGGCGCAGCTCCTCCACGTTCTGGTCGATCTTGGCCTTGAGCTCGTCGGTGTAGGGCGTGAGGCGCGCCTTGAGCTCCTCCACGTTCTGGTCGATCTTGGCCTTGAGCTCGTCGGCGTAGGGCGCCAGCGAGGCCTGCAGGTTGTCCATGTTCTGCCTCAGCACCGCCTCCATGCGCTGGGCGTAGGGCGTCAGCTGGCGCTGCAGCTGCTGGGTCTGGGCGTTGACCTGCGCGCGCAGCTCCTCCGCGTAGGGCTCCAGGCGCTGTTGCAGCTGGCGCATGTTGGCCCCGATCTTCTGGCTCACCTCGCTGGTGTGGGGCAGCAGCCGGGCCCGCAGCTCCTCCAGCTCTTTCCGGATCTCCTCCTTCAGCTTCTCTGAGTCTTCGGTCAGGCGTTCGTGCAGCTCCGTGGCAAAGGGCACCAGCTTCTTCTGCAGGTCATCCGTGTAGGTGTTCACTTCCCCAAGTTTGTCTTGGAAGAGGGTGCTGGGGCGAAAGGACACAAGGGGGCCACCGTTACGCTTGGCCCTCCATGCCAGGACCTTGACTCCTTACATAGCACTCACCTTACACACACCTGCCTAGGCCAGGTGAGTGTGCAGGTTACTGAGTTCACCCATCTTCTCCCTGTGGCCTTCCCTATGGTGGATCATGATTTGAGCAAATGGATGTAATAGACGAAGGTATTAACATTGAACTCGTATCTCTGAATCTCCCCCTGAGCTTGAGTCACAATATCTACCTATCATGTGACCTGGAGCAGTTTGCTTTCCTCTGCTTACCTGTAAAGTAAAACGTGTGGACTCTGAGGTCCTTCCCAGCCCAGGTGTGCTGTGACAGAGATCACATTCCCTAGTAGAATGTTATGTTCTGGACCTCTTCCAGCATCTTCTAGCTACACCAGGTGCTGCTTCCCTGCCATGTGCCCACCCTCAGAAGCTTGCCAAATATCCCCACCTCCCTTCCCATGATTTCACAGAGGCTTGTCCTTCTGGAATGTATTAGAAGCCAGCTCACACGACATTTCTTTCCCTTCCTTTCTTCTGCGAGCCACAATACTAAGATGTGGCCATTCGTCATGCTCTAGAAAGTTAAAGCAGGGATTATTCAGCCCAACTTTTCTGTTTGTATATGTGGATCCCAGGTCTGGAGACCTTGGGTCACCAGTGAGTTGGTGGCAGGGCAGTGGGTATCCTAAGCTCAGGTCTCCTGCCTCCGATTTCAGCCCTTGCCCACTCATTGCATGGCCTTTAAGAAGCTCCACCTTGCAAGCTCTGCCCCTCTTACTTGAGCTGCTGGGTGAGCTCAGACTGCTGGAGATGTTCCACAGCCTTCTTGGCATTGTTGCTCAGCTGGCTGAAGTAGTCCCAAATCACAGTGGCCACCTGGTCGGCACTGACCTCCGCCTGGGCACCTGGGTGGAAAACAGAGCAATTCATGAGGACCTGTCTCCTTCCCTGCCCCTCTGCACCAGCCTTGAGCTGCAGGCCGCATGATGGGGGGGAGCCCAGCCACTGATTTCCTTCTCTACGCTTGGCTAGTTGGAAGCCACGGGGGTATGTAAAACGGGTATAGCACCAATGCCAGGGGGCCCACCGCTGTGAATGGACTAGCTCCTGTGAGCCGGGTGGCAACCGGGCAGCCGCCTGCATCCAGCTGAGGGCTGACAGGCGCTCAGAACTGTCCTCTAACCTTGGCCTCAGACTCTCCACCCTTCCCTGCCTGATGCAACAGATGGGTCCTGCCTGAAAGTCCCATCCAAAGGCAGCTCCTACTCACCGGTGACAGCCACCAGGGCCAGGCTCAGGACCACAGCCTTCAGGAACATCCTGGGCTCCTTGCTGGGCTGGAAAAGTCTCTTACTGCACTGGATCCTTCCTGGGTTCAGAGGGGCCAAAGGAGAGGTTCTCAGGTAGCTCACCTATGCTGCTGTTCGAACTGATTGAAGCTCAGAGCCAGCCAGACATTTAAATCCTCACCGGACTGCACTCCCCGCCTTCCTCCCCATTGTGACTCCACGCTGGAAGGTGACACATTCCCAGGAGGCCTCTTGGACTTTCGTGACCCTAAGGCAACGTGGAAGCTGACGGCAGACTGGAGCCCGGGCAGCAGTCAGAAGCTCTGTGCACGTGCCCCACCCAGCATTGAAGGGAGGATGGGTGGGGGGCCATGAGCTGGGGAAGAAACGAGGCCTAGGGAACACCTGAGCCTGGGACTGATGCCCCAGAGGCCCTGTGGCAGCTCTGAGTCTGTGCCAGGCTTGGTGGGGGTGATGGGGAGGCAAAGTTCACAGCTCCTCTGTCTGCTCCAGTGAGGAGTGGCCTCCCACTCCTACATCCCCGGACCCGGACTCCATCTCAGAGCACCAGACTCTGGGCTGGGACATCCAGGGCCACAGGTGCGGGCAGCGAGCTGAGATCCAGTGCTCTGGTCAAGGTGCACCCAGGAGCAGGGGACCCCTGCAAGCCTTTGGGAATGTGGGTGGAGTTGGGGGGTGTCCCGTGTTGAAGGTGTTAACTGTAAGTGTGCTTCATGTCCCATCACTGCCAAGTGTGTCACCTTGGTCTAGTGATTCAACTTGGCCTAGCCCTGAGCCTCAGTTTCTCCTTTGAAAAATGGGGTTGTTGGGTATAGTAAATGAGAGAGTAGTATAGTGCCTGACAGAGTAAGCACTAAAAATTAGTTGTGATTGTTGTTAATAGTAATATTACTATTTTCCTAATTTGGATCAAAGCAGGGAATACAGTAGAGTGCTCACTGCTCCATTGAGAGTGGCAGAGTTAGACCCAGCCCTCCGGGGGTCATCAGGCAGGCGTGATGCAGGGTGAGGGGCAGGCTGGCCTGAGGCCTGATTTCTGCCCACCTCTCCAGCCACACTCCCTGGGTGGGAGCGGTCAGCTTGTGATGAATCACAGGACCTGAGGCTCTCAGGGGGCCTCTCACCAGGGGATGATGGGGATGGTGGTGGTGTCCAGGAGATCTTCTACTTGGGCTTCCAACGTTCTCTCCAAATGACATCACACACAGGAAGATATCCACCAAGAAGGAGACACAGCCTGGTCAGCTTGGGCCCCTCTGCTGGACCACACACCTCACTGTGAGAGACTATGAGATGAGTTCCATCATATCGCACTGTGGGCTGTCCTCTGTGACTGCAGTGCCTGGGACGTAGATGGGCTTCCAGTAGTCTGCCATTGGAATAGACCACAGTTGTGCTAACCCTGACTTCCATGTCTCCGTTTTTTCATATACCAGAAGTGGCTTGCTGTATCATGGGATGGAAGACAGCTAGAAGGCTTTCTGATGCTTGCACCCCTTCTGCAGAGTCCCCACTACCCAGCAGTGTCCCACACCACCCGTGGTCACTTCCAGCATCAGGGAGCTCCTCCTTTCTGGAGCAGCCCGTGCCGTCTCGCAGTAGTTATTAAGGGTTCCGGTGCTGGAGTCGGACGCCCTGGGTTTGCGTGTGGGCTCCCCACGTACTGACCGTGTGATCTTGGGTGAATGTCTTAACCTCTCTGAGCCCCGTCTGCCTCAGCAGGGCGTAGAATAGTACCCGCCTCCCGGGGAGTCAGGGAGCTAATCTGAGTAATGCTGGGAATGGTGCCTGGAGCAGAGTGAGTGGTCATCAAGCACGAGCCACGTTTTACCCCTGAACGCTTTACCTGCCTGCAGCACTCCCGAATCAGGCACAGTCCAGCCTGGGCTGGGTGCAAAGGTCAGTGTCCCATCCCTTCCCCCCTCCAGGCCAGAGATGAGGAGGGCAATGAGTCACCAAGGACACTCAGTTGAGTTTGGCCTCCTGGACTGACAGTCTGAGCAGTGGGCTTCTGGCTGGCACGGCTGAATCAGCACTGCCCAGTCCAGCCTTGTGGCAGGGGCGTGGGTCACAGAGGCTCATGTGCCAAGCCTCACTCAGACACAAGTGGAAGCAGAGTCAATCTAACCCTAGAGGACCATTTTTGGCCTCAGCTGGTCAGGCCTTCTCCCACCCACCCCCCTCCTCTCCTCCCACAACCAGTTATGGTCTGGGGGCCAAGCCTGGAGCGGTCTCCTCATTCCAGGGCAGCCATGGTCGCGGGGGAGGGAGAGAAGAAGGCGGGGAGAGGTGGCTTAGTCTGGGCCACCGATAAGACCCTTACTGAGATAGCCCTACTGAGACCCAGCTGGAGCTGCTGGGAGGGACACAGGCACAAAAAGGCACCAAGCCCTTTGAAAGAGTTAAGGTCCCAGGCCCCATGGCATGTCGCAACCCAGCTGCATGGGCCCGCACACCCAGGTTCTCTGCCCAGCTCGGCACCTCACCGCTGGGTCTCTCTGCCAGCGTCTTCTGACCTCCCTGGGATCAGTGGCCCATTGCTGAGCAGGAGAGAGAGCACAGCCTCCTCCAGACCCTCCACATGCATGGGAAGAGAGCTGGAGGAAACAGGGCCAAGGGCTCCAGCCAGCGCATTCCAGCCCAGCCTGGAACCTGGACTCCCACTGTGGCCCTCACCCCCGGGGCCGAGGAACAGGCCAGAACAGAAGAGGGAAGTGGACACAGTTGCCCTCTACCTTCCCCAATGTCCACATCCTTCCGTGACCTCCTAATCACCTTCCTTTCCTCCCCACCCCATCACCAAAATCTGTACTCAGGATCTGAAACGGATTGACTCTGATGAGCGAGTGACACAAATCTCCAAGGGTCTCATCTCTCCAAGCGGTTTGGTACCAGCGTGGCTATTTGAACACCTGGATTCTTGTTCCCAGCTCTGCCACTGATGGGCTATGGGTACTTGGGTAGGCCTCTGGCCCTGCCTTAGGTTTCTCACCTGTAAAATGGGGTTAATAATGTCTACCTCACAGGAATCTATTTGTATTTTAGCAGATAACAAGGTCTAAGTCAAAGGAATGAATCTGTATGGAGAAACTTCAAGTCTCAGCCACAGATAAAGAATTCTGAGGGTAGGGCCAGGTCACTTTCTCAGGCCTGTGATTTCACACTGTGGGTTTAGTTCCTTCCTCCTGAGAAGAGGGCCGCCTGTTAAAAGCTCTACTTCTACATTGGAGGCTCCTCCCACCTTCAGACTATGCTGTCTAGGGAAGGACCAGGTGTTTGAGAGAAAGGGAGAGAGATTTATGAAGCCCCCTCCATGAACCAGCTGCTTTGTACATATCTCATTTACATTTCACCGCGATTCTGGCATATCGGTATTCTAGCCCCATTTTACAGAGAACATCGAGGCACTGAGGTGTTAGATCTCTGGCCCTGGGTCATATGAGTAAGTGCCAATGTCATCATTTAAACCTAGAATTTCTTGGCTGTGATGTCTTCACATCCAGAAGACAAAGGCCCCTGATCCTGCCATCCAGGCTACAGCTCCCAGTGTGGGCCCAAGGAACACCTCACCCCGAGAAGGGCCCAGGCCTCTCCTGGACAGCTGACTGCCCCTGTAGAGGTCGTCTGGCCCCTCTCGCCACCAGACCAGCCTCACCACAACCTTGGTTCCCTTCAGTTGCCTAGCCAGCCAGGGGAGCTGAGGAAGCTGAAGCCTGAGGTGAGAGTACTCAGCGCTGGGACTCAATCCCAGCTGCCGCGGTTTGGGGAGGGCCCCAACCATAAGCCTGGATCCTGTCCCAGGGAATGTTATCAGTGGGTCCAGAGGGCAAGGTGAGGAGGAGGGGGTGGTAGGATAAAGGCCTGGGACTCAGAGCGGCCTTTGACCTTCTCCCACCACCCCCTGCTCTGGGATCAGCTCAAGGAGGCTTCTGGGTAAGCAGCACAGGGACTGAAGCCCAGAGATGGAGATGCTGGGGAGGTGGCTGTGTGCCCTTAACTGTGTCCCACCTCCCCGCACAAGCCTCTAGCCATAGGTCTTCTGTGACTTCACTCTAGGCACCCCATCCCGACCCGCTGAGTTGTTCCCAAGTCTGAAACAGCCCATCCCCCTCTCACATCACCCACCCCCCTTGCAGGCTGTTGTCAGGGCTTGGGGCTGGGGGGTGGAGGGGTGGGAAGGACCTGGAACCCAAGTGTGAAGGGCTGAGGTTTGTCCTCTAATCCCTTCTCCCATTTCGCCAGCCTCTCCCTGGGGAGCCAGGCTGCTCAGGAGGAATGGGATCTCCCCAGGCCCAAGCCACCCCCGGGTCCTGAGCCCATGTGGGCTACAGGGGTAGCAGAGAGCAGCATGGGCACCCGTAGCTTTCTAGAGGTTTCCCACCTCCCAGCAGGCCTGACTGCCTCTGGCTACCCTCTCTCAGGCCCTGGTCTAGATTGATCAGCAGGTGACCTTTGCCCAGCTCCCTGGGCCCTCAGTGCCCGCTGCCCTGGGGACAATATAAAACAGGTCAGAACCCTCTTGCCTGCTTACTCAGTTCATCCCAAGAAGCAGCTGCTCCAGGTAATGCCCCCTGGGGGGAGGAGGAGGAGGAAAAGGAGAGCAGGATGGAGAGGGCCAGGCGGGGGTCCCTGCCCAGCGCAGCCAGCAAAGCCTGGAGAAGAGCCTGCTAGAGCCGAGGAAGCCTTAGGGCTCGATGAGCGTCCCCTCCCCAAGGCATTCCGGGGAAACCGAGGTCCGTGGGGGAAGGTCACCGGCCCAAAGCTACGTAGAGCGTAGTGGCAGAGCTGGGGCTGGCACTGGCTCCATTTCCCATGCATTCTGCATGCTTAGGACTGGAAGAAGCCTTAGACACCCCAGTCCTACCCCAGGCAGAAAAACTGGGGTCTGGAGGGTACAGAAAGCCACCCAGAGTCACACAGCATTTTAGTGGCGGAAACCTGGCCAGGACCCAGGTGTCTTTATTCCCAGTCTTGTGGGGTTTCTGTTCCATGCCACTCCTCCCTCTCTCTGGCCTGGGTCCCCCAAGTACCCTATCTGAAAGCCCATAGCCTCCCCCATACTAGGACGGGAACAGGCCCTTCCTCCTCCTGGCCTGACCCAGCTCAGGTCCTATTTTAGGGGCCACTGCGTCTCCCCAGGGAGGGCCCAGCGGCAGTGGGGGGACGTGGGGCAGCCCTCACAGGACACTTCCCCGCAGGAACAAAGGTGCCATGCAGCCCCGGGTCCTCCTCGTTGCTGCCCTCCTGGCGCTCCTGGCCTCTGCCCGTAAGCAGCTGGTGGGACTGGGCTGGGGGCGGGGAATGGGCCGCTATCTGCCTGGAGGACCCTTGGCAGATGGCCTGGGGATGCCGGGCCCCGATGAGTGGCTGGGCAGGAGCCACAGTTCCCCAGAGGCTGATCGACCCCACTCAGCCCCACTCTCCTCACAGAAGCTTCCGAGGCAGAGGATGCCTCCCTTCTGGGCAAAATGCAGGACTACATGAAGCAGGCCACCAAGACTGCCAAGGACGCACTGACCAGCGTGCAGGAGTCCCAGGTGGCCCAGCAGGCCAGGTACTCCCTCCCTTCCCTGCCCCCGGCCCCCCACCTGCCCCTGACTTGGTGAGAACCCAAGAGGCGGGCTGTGGCTTTCCCATGGCCACCAAGGACCTGCGCCTCTCTGAGCCTTTCTGTCTGTAAAACAGGCTCCCTCGCAGGGAGAGGGCACCAAATCCCGCCTCTTATCCCTTTGTCGTCCCTCCTTTCTTCCGACCCAATTTCAGCCCGGTGTGTGTGTTTGTGTGTGTGTGTGTGTGTGTGTGTGTGTGTGTGCGTGTGTGTGTGCGCGTGCATGTGTTTCTGCTTTGTTCCAAGCCCTGGGGCCCATGTGAGCAGAAGTCGGTCCTTCCTCTCCCACCCTGCCCCTGCCCACTAGTCCTCTGCTCTCCCCAGCCCCCTTCCCCGCCTCCACTTCACCCGCATTGGCCGGCATTTCCATAGCAGAGGCGTTCACAAACATTTTTAGTCCTCAGAACCTGCTGTGGAGTGGGTATTATTTTCCCCATTCTGCAGATGAGAAAACCAAGGCTCACTTTACCAAGTGACCTGCCCCATTTCATGCAGCTAATCAACCCTCTGACGATTTTCTAAATGAGAGACTGCTTCCCTCGGCCCCGCCCCACTCAGAGCCACGGGGATGTACAATTCTAGGGCGCCTCATTTGCCTAGACTAGAACGGCAGTCCTGACCTTACACATCTCCCCACTCAATCACCCCTCTCCGGCTTGCTTCAGACCCATGAGCACAAAGGTCTGCCCCCACCTGGAGAAACTCGGATTTGGCTTGTGCTGGGGGTCCCATCATCACCTTCGCCGTCTTTTCCTGGGGTGGCAGCTGTAGGGGGTCCCCCTGCCTGAGGTCTTGGAGCATTGCTGGGTGGAGTTGAGAAGGTGCTGGGAGGGGCAGTGGGGATATGGTGGGAGCCCCATGGTTGCCACTGCCTAGAGACCGGCTCTCATCCCCACCCTGTTTGTTCCCCTCACTGATTTGACCCTCAGAGGCTGGGTGACCGACAGCTTCAGTTCCCTCAAAGACTACTGGAGCACGTTCAAGGGCAAGTTCTCTGAATTCTGGGATTCTGCCCCGAACCCCACACCGCCTTCACCTGAGGCCGCCTGAGATCTCGGTACCCCAAGTCCACCTGCCCATCCATCCTGCCAGCTCCTTGGGTCCTGCAGCCTCCCAGGGCTGCCCCCAAAGGTCGCTTGAAAGGGACGACATTCTCAGTGCCCTCCCACCCCACCCCAGACCTGGCCCACCCCCTGGGTGTGCTGTCCTTCCAATAAAGCTGGACAAGAAGCTGCCATGAGTGGGATGTCCCACGCGTGCCATGTATGTTTGGGCGCGGGAATGGGCCGGGGCTCTTCCGTGGGTGGGCTCAGGACTGACTCCAACTCAGGCAAGCCTGGGGCTGGTGTCCCACCCACCTCTTAGCAGCTGCGTGGGGTAAGGTAGGAATGACCCTACCTACACTGCCTGCCTCCACAGGTTTGCGTGGAGGAGCAAAGGGGATGCTAGGCTTGGCAAGACTTTGATAAACTGTCAAGTGCCGTGTAACATGTCTTGAGTGTGTGCTCTGTGCCAGGCCCTGCGCCTGACATTTTATGTCATCATCAGAATTGAGACCGTGTGTGATCATCAAAATTCTGGAGTGGATTTGCCCCGACCGGGCCACCTGGCCCTCTCAACCACATTTGAGGGAAGGAAGCTGAGGGGGTAGTAGTTAAAGTAAGATACATCTGGGCTCTAGTCTTGGTTCTATCACTTCATACCAGCCTCAGTCTCTTATCTGTAAAGTGGGTACAATGATACCCCATCCACTGTAGGTTTGTTGAGAATGAAGGAAAAGAGACAGTGCACAGCACCTGGGACATCAGAGGCACCTGGTAAATGGCTGCCATTGTCACTACAGGCTGAGCTGATTGTCCCCTTGGGACCAGGATTGGAGTGGGGGGGGGCCAGTGTCCTGGGAACTAAGGAGGAACCCAAGGTCACCCAACACAGGCTGCGCCCCTTGTGTCCCCAGTACCCAACAGATGTTCACGTCAGAGAGTTCCAGAACTACAGACTACGTAAGCAGCCCCCTCCACTCTTCCAATGACAAGACTGAGGCTCAGAAAGGTGAAGGCACGTGCCCAATGTCACTGAGTCAGCAAACAGCAGAGCTGGACCTCAAGCCCAGGACAGCTGTCCACATTCTGCTCAGCTGACACAGAAAAAGGCTTCGTTACTCCCATGCCAGGTGTCAAAGGCTCCTTGACAGATCTTGGTGGTGTCAGGACATCCAGCCCCACTTGGAGACGTCTGCTCTCTCTTTGGAAGTCCACCTGGGCTTCTCTTTGGGCCCAACTTGGCCAGGGATCCCAGCACCCACACCTGGAAAGTGTTCTCACCCAAATCTGGGCTTGATGCCTATTGTAGCGCAGGATGGTTAGGAACTAAAAAAAGCCCACTCCTTTATCCAAGAGCTGTTAAGATACACTGGAGGTAGAGGAGGGGTACATTTTCCAGCACCAGGGCAAAAGGCCCCGAGCGGAGAGGGAAGGGAAGGCTCCACGAATGCACTGCCCAGATCTTTGCAGGTCTGTGAAGCCACAAGCATGCACATGGGGGTGTGCATACCTGAGTGTGAAGAGGGGCCGGCTGTAAACACTCAAGTCCATATGAACTTGAATGCCTGGCTACAAATTTATTTATTGCTTTTTAATAATCATGGATGCTCAGGAGCACGTAGGTCTGAAAGGGGCAATCTAGACCGCCCTGCTCTTCAACCCCGGAAGTGACTTCACATCTCCAAGCTCCAGCTTCTGCATCCATACCATCGATTTCATGGCAGTCTCCCCAGGATCTGGGGAAGGATGCAGTAAGATGATGGATATGAAAACACTTTGGGGATTAAAATGTGCTAGTTACCTGCAAGAGGTGCTGACTATTTTTCTGACTCAGGCCAGAAAAAGAGGGGCTGGCAGGGCTGGAGCCCCAAGGATGGGGCTGGCACAGCTGAGCCCGAGGAAACAGCGGCTGTTTCCAGGCAGGGTGGGAGTGTGAGGAATGGCACGAGGCCTTTGTGAAAAAGGAAAAGGGATGTGTTTGTTAAAGTATTTTTTGCATTAATAAAGGATGAAGGAGCAAGTGCCAAGCCCTTCATTTGAACCTGCCCAAATCCTTCAAGTTCCAGTGGCTCGTTGCGGTCCGTCGGCCTCACCTGCCCTAGGGTAGGAGGGCTGGGGGAGGCTCCTGTCCTCTGCCCACGGGAAACGCTGGGGACAGGGAACCCACTTCTCCCAGCAGAGCCACTACTTCTTGCTTGAGGCCCTTTCAGGGCACCTGCGCTGGATTATCTGTCACTATGCCTGGTCCTCTATTATTTCCTTTCTGTCCCCACTCTTGAGCCCCCGGCCAAGCAGGTCTTCGGACATTAAGGCCCTGAGAGGCCCCAGTTCCGAGCTGATGACTCCCCTGGGAAATCAACAGGTGTCCCTGCCCTCTGGCCACGCCCCCCTGGAGTCCCCTCCAGCGTCACTCCCCCCACCCCCCCCAACCTCATTCTCCCCAAAGAGAATTTCTTGGCTTTTGGAGAACTCTTTATTGTTTAAAAATCATCATCGAAGCTTCAAAAAACATACAACCCATCACACCCTTCCCGCTCCGAAAATGTTTATTCTAAGAAACTGAAACTGATGGCGAGGGGAGCCTAAGGCATCTCATTGGGCATTCAGCTTCTTGGAGGCCTCGTCGATGGCGGCCAGGATGCTGACCTTGAGGCTCTCCAGCACGGGCATTAGGCCCTGGCGGAGGTCCTCCAGCGCGGGCTTGGCCTTCTCGCCCAGCGCTCTCAGCTGCTCGCTGGCCTTGGCGTGGTACTCGGCCAGGCTGCCGCCACCCTCCTTGAGCATCTCGAAGCGGGCGGCCATGCGCTGGCGCAGGTCGTCGCTGTAGGGCGCCAGCTGCTGCCGCAGGGTCTCCACGTGGGCGCGCGCGCGATCGCGCATCTCCTCGGCCAGCGGGGTCAGCTTGTCCTGCAGCTCCTGCACCTTCTGGCGCGCGCCCTCGCGCAACTCCTCGCCCAGCGGCGCCACCTTCTGGCGGTAGATCTGCAGCTCCTCCTGCCACTTCTTCTGGAATTCGTCCAGGTAGGGCTGCACCTTCTGCTTCACCTCTTCCAGGTCCTTGTTCATCTCCTGCCTCAGCGACTCTGTCTCCTTTTCCAGGTTGTCCCAGAACTCCTGGGTCACCGGGCCCAGCTGTTCGCGCACTTTGGCAAACGCGCTGGTCAGGCTGTCCCAGTTGTCCAGGAGTTTCAGGCTGAGGGGGTAGAGAGAGGAGGGCTTAGGGCAGGCCTCCCAGGCACCCTGGCGCCCCCCGGAGCTGCAGCCCAGCGCCCCCGCTTACCTGGGGTGACAACTGGACACACCTGTCCCTGAAGGTGCGGTAGCTGGGGGCAGACCCTCAGCCTGGCTTCTCCCATCCATGATCTCCCACCCCCCCCGCCCCCCACTCCCACTGCATCCCACTGACCAGATGGACAGAGGAGCTAGAAAGAGACAGAGCTGGTTTTGGTACCCAGTCCTGTCTGTCCCCGAAGCCGGGCCTTTTAAGGACCTAGTCTCCACCCTTCCAGCCCAATCTCCTCTCTGAAGACAGCCATCCTGTTGCTGGCCGGAGCCGAGGAGGGAGTTAAGAAGGGAGTTAGGAAGAGGAAGGGGCTTGTTGCACCTGCAGGCAGAGCGCGGTGCCATGAATACTGACCCGGCAGCACGGGTCTGCCCCCTGCTAGGGGGCTGTGACCCTGCGTGGGGATCCCACTTCTGTCTTCCATCCAGGTCTTCTATGGGGCCCATCAAATAGCAGGTGGGGATTCGGCCAGTCTGGCTGCTTCTTCCCACAGGCCTCCCCACCCCCAGCACCGGCACCCCCTACCCCTGCCCCAGGCCCCCAGGCTGGGTCCTTACTTGAGCTGTTTTCCCAAAGCGGAGGCTTCAAATTGGGCCACATAGTCTCTGCCACTGTCTTTGATTGCATCCACGTACACGGTGGCAAAATCCTTCACCCGATCCCAGGATGACTGGGGGTCATCTTGCTGCCAGAAATGCTGAGCCTGGCTCCCTGGAGGTGGGAGGGGAGACCCAGGTCAGGCTCTGGACTGGGATCTGAGCTGAAATGCTAGGTAGGGGAGAAGGGGGTGAGGGAGAAATTCTGCTCCCCGTGCTCAGGAGAGTGGACCACAGCGGTTCAGAGAGAAGCCGCCCCCCGACAGTCAGCTCCCTAGGTTGGGGGCACCTACCGGTGAGGAAGAGCACAGCCAAGGTCAGCAGCACGGCTTTCATCCTGAAGGGACGTGGGTGACCTGGAGGAGAAGACGGTCCCGGCTGAGTGGGGCTTGAAGGAGCCCGCGCACCCCATCTCACCGTAGCCCAGGAGGAGGGGGCGGGGCACAGGGTAGGAGAGGGCCAGGTGTCCAGAGCCCCAGCATGGGGCAGAGGTTGGAACCAGGATCCCAAAGCCTGAGCCTCAAATGCCTAGAGCTGGGGGAAGCAGGTTGCAGCACTTACCTCAATGGCCAGCAGTCTCTGAACAGCCGGCTCTCCCCCAGCCTATTTATGTGACCAGGCAGGGGATGGGCTGGGAGGCTGATAAGGCCAGCCCAGGCCTTGCCACCACTCACTGGTCCTGGCGATGTGGAACTCAGAGTTCAAGGATCAGCTCTGTCCCTGGGGCCGGGCAAATAGAGCAGGCAAACAGGAAACTGTGAGGGCTGCAGGGCCAGGGATCAAGGGTTCAGGCAGGGGTGGGAGGGAGTGGGTGCAGGCTTGCGGGTCCCCAGAGTCTGGGTCAGCTGCACCCGGCCCCTTCTCCTCGGTCGGGGCTGTGTGCCGGCCATTGTCCATTGTGCCAGTGCAGTAGGTGAATGGGAGGAAGGAAGAAAAACACATGAGCTGCCAGCGATGGCTGGGACTTCTCCACTCAGGCGGTGTCCTCCCCCGCTGTCCCCTCGCATTCCAGGGAGATTGTCTCACCTCCACCCTGCCCTCCCTCACAAAGGCATTAGACGGTGCTCCCACCAGTGCTGTCGCATCTCCTCGTCGTCCGCCCTCTCCAGGCCCTTGCAGACCTCCCAGATCCAAAAGCAAAGGGAGCCCTGTGCTAGGATGCTGCCTGGGGAGAGAGACAGGACAGTGCTCAGTGGCTCCCAGACTCTGAGATGTCAGAGACCTCTAACATTTCCAAACAAATTCTGAAGACCAACACAGAGCTGCCAACTTTTTATTTTGTCATGTTAAAAATCTTACCCACCACTGCGCCCCACCTGGCCCAAACCTTACCATCTGGTGGGATGAACTGGGAGATTGGGATTGACATATATACACTAGTATGTATAAAATGGATAACTAATAAGGACGTGCTGTATAAAAAAAGAAATAAAATAAAATTCAGAAATTAAAAAAAAAAACCCCACAAAAGAGCATAACCTCAGAATAAAGGACAGTTGCTTAAATGGGATACATAGATCTTTGCATTGTCAATATTTTTAATTAATTAATTTTTGGCTGCATTGGGTCTTCGTTGCTGCACACGGGCTTTCTCTAGTTGCAGCGAGCGGGGGCTACTCTTCGTTGTGGTGCGCGGGCTTCTCATTGCGGTGGCTTCTCTTGTTGTGGAGCATGGGCTCTAGGCGCACAGGCTTCAGTAGTTGTGGTGCGCGGGCTCAGTAGTTGTGGCACACTGAGTTAGTTGCTCTGCGGAATGTGGGATCTTCCTGGACCAGGGCTCAAACCCATGTCCCCTGCATTGGCAGGTGGATTCTTTTTTTTTTTTCTTTTAATTTAATTTATTTTATTTTATTTTTAACATCTTTATTGGAGTATAATTGATTTACAATGGTGTGTTAGTTTCTGCTGTATAACAAAGTGAGTCAGCTATACGTATACATATATCCCCATAGCCCCTCCGTCTTGTGTCTCCCTCTCACCTTCCCTACCCCACCCCTCTAGGTGGACACAAAGCACCGAGGTGATCTCCCTGTGCTATGTGGCTGCTTCCCGCTAGCTGTCTGTTTTACATTTGGTAGTGTACATATGTCAGTGCCATTCTCTCACTTCGTCCCAGCTTACCCTTCCCCCTCCCTGTGTCCTCAAGTCCATTCTCTATGTCTGTGTCTTTATTCCTGTCCTCACCCTAGGTTCTTCAGAACCATTTTCTTTTTTTTAGATTCCATATATATGTGTTAGCATATGGTATTTGTTTTTCTCTTTCTGACATACTTCACTCTGTAGGATGGACTCTAGATCCATCCACATCACTACAAATACCTCAATTTCGTTTCTTTTTATGGCTGAGCAATATTCCATTGTATATATGTGCCACATCTTCCTTATCCATTCACCTGTCTGTGGACACTTAGGTTGGCAGGTGGATTCTTAACCACTGCACCTCCAGGGAAGTCCCAGCATTGTTCATATTGATCTTGGATCCCACACAGGTGAGAATGGACACCAGCCCTTAGGGATGGCTGGTGTCAGGGAAAGACCTCTGGACTGCTAGTGGCAGGAGCCTAGGTTCTTATTTCATCTTTGCCTTCAGTGTGCAAAATCCTGGAGGAGGATTGTGAGCCAGTTATGTAATCTCCCTGAGCCTTGGTTTCCTATCAGTAAAATGAAGATAAGAATGGCGGTGGTTGGAGGACGAACCCAGGGAAATCCTGTAAATCAGTACCGTGTGCTTGTTGGTGTTTGCAGAACCATTTTGTAAGGTTTCTCCTGGAAGGTGTGTGAGCCCCCAACACCAGGTCACCTGCAGGGCCCCTGTCATAGAACCTGTGAACGTGCAGGCCGAGAGGAATTTTGAGATCAGCCTCTCCCCACCCACCATCTTCAGATGAGGAAACTGAAGAGTGGAGGAATTTGCCCAGTGTCCCTGGTGTCCCAGGGAGTTAGGGGCAGGGCTGGACTTAGAACCGAGGTCTCTGGACTGAGGACCCAGGGCAGAAATGTGCTCTGCACCACCTACTCAGGAAACTCCCTAATGTTTTCAAACCCAGCCGGGGAGTGCCGTCTGCCAGACCCCGGAGTGGCGGGGCTCCAGGCCTCTCCCACTCTAGCCAGCCTCATGCCTTTCTCCTCAGAGCGGAAAGCTCTGGAGCTGGACCACCTTAGGTTTCAATCCCAGCTCTGTCGCTTGTTAGCTGTATGACCTGGGCTGGTCCAGACCTTCCTTCCACCTCAGCTCAGTCTCGTATCTGTTAAGTGAAGATAATGATAGAACATGCATCTCCTGGAGTCATCGTAGGGGTAGCACGCATGGCAGGCAGGATAAGCCCCTCCCCCAAACACATCCGTGTCCTACTCTCTGGAACCTGTGACTGTTCCCTTACATGGCAAAAGGGACTTTGCAGATGTGATTACAAGGACCTTGAGGTGGGGCAGCTATCCTGGGTTATCCAGGTGGGCCCGTGCCGTCACAAGGGTCTTTAAATACACAAGAGGGAGGCAGGAGAGGGAGAGTTGGAGAAGAAGGTGGGAGGTCAGAAGCAGAGGTTGGAGTGATGTGATTGCTGGAAGGGGGCCATGAGCCAAAGAATGCGGGCAGCCTCTAGAAGCTGGAAGAGCCAAAGAAGCAGAGTTTCCCTAGAGCCTCCAGGAAGAATACAGCTCTGCTGACTTCATGCTTTAAGGGTAGTGTGACCTATTTTGGACTTTTGACCTCCAGACCTGCACTGTCAGATAATAAATTTACGTTGTGTTAAGCACTACATTTGAACATGCACGGCAAAACTGAAAGGGACCTGGCACTTAGTAAACAGTAACTATTCTGTGGCCCAGAATCCCAATTTCGGCCATTCTGCCCCCCTGCTCCCACTGAGCACACTTGCACTGTCAGACCAGAGCTTTGACCTCCGCTTCTGGTGGCAGAAGTGGGGTACGGCGAGCAGGCCAGAGCTATGACCTCCGCTTCTGGTGGCAGAAGTGGGGTACGGCGAGCAGACCAGAGCTTTGACCTCCGCTGCTGGTGGCAGAAGTGGGGTACGGCGAGCAGACCAGAGCTATGACCTCCGCTTCTGGTGGCAGAAGTGGGGTACGGCGAGCAGACCAGAGCT